>NW_027440326.1:0-137760 GCF_031893055.1 Leptodactylus fuscus
TATACAAGTTACAAGATCACCCAGCTAGCCTATGATGGGTTGTCACTAGATAGGCTTAACTGTCAACTTTCCCATGGCTGCGACCTTCTCAGCCCGAGCTACACTCAAGAGTACACGATCAATGAAACCGTATGGGGAAAATCAAACTCCGACATGGTACAAGTTGCAAGATCACCCAGCTAGCCTATGATGGGCTGTCACTAGATAGGCTTAACTGTCAACTTTCCCATGGCTGCGTCATTCTCAGCCCGATCTACACTCAAGAGTACACGATCAATGAAGCGCTAAGGGGAAAGTAGAAATCCTGCTTGATACAAGTTGCCGAGTAAGCGATCAATGAAACCCTATGGTGAAAATCAAACTCCGGCATGATACAAGTTACAAGATCACCCAGCTAGCCTATGATGGGTTGTCACTAGATAGGCTTAACTGTCAACTTTCCCATGGCTGCGACCTTCTCAGCCCGAGCTACACTCAAGAGTACACGATCAATGAAACCCTATGGGGAAAATCAAACTCCGACATGGTACAAGTTGCAAGCTCACCCAGCTAGCCTATGATGGGGCTGTCACTAGATAGGCTTAACTGTCAACTTTCCCATGGCTGCGTCATTCTCAGCCCGAGCTACACTCAAGAGTACACGATCAATGAAGCGCTAAGGGGAAAGTAGAAATCCTGCTTCATACAAGTTGCCGAGTAAGCGATCAATGAAACCCTATGGTGAAAATCAAACTCCGGCATGATACAAGTTACAAGATCACCCAGCTAGCCTATGATGGGTTGTCACTAGATAGGCTTAACTGTCAACTTTCCCATGGCTGCGACCTTCTCAGCCCGAGCTACACTCAAGAGTACACGATCAATGAAACCCTATGGGGAAAATCAAACTCCGACATGGTACAAGTTGCAAGCTCACCCAGCTAGCCTATGATGGGCTGTCACTAGATAGGCTTAACTGTCAACTTTCCCATGGCTGCGTCATTCTCAGCCCGAGCTACACTCAAGAGTACACGATCAATGAAGCGCTAAGGGGAAAGTAGAAATCCTGCTTGATACAAGTTGCCGAGTAAGCGATCAATGAAACCCTATGGTGAAAATCAAACTCCGGCATGATACAAGTTACAAGATCACCCAGCTAGCCTATGATGGGTTGTCACTAGATAGGCTTAACTGTCAACTTTCCCATGGCTGCGACCTTCTCAGCCCGAGCTACACTCAAGAGTACACGATCAATGAAACCCTATGGGGAAAATCAAACTCCGACATGGTACAAGTTGCAAGCTCACCCAGCTAGCCTATGAATGGGCTGTCACTAGATAGGCTTAACTGTCAACTTTCCCATGGCTGCGTCATTCTCAGCCCGAGCTACACTCAAGAGTACACGATCAATGAAGCGCTAAGGGGAAAGTAGAAATCCTGCTTGATACAAGTTGCCGAGTAAGCGATCAATGAAACCCTATGGTGAAAATCAAACTCCGGCATGATACAAGTTACAAGATCACCCAGCTAGCCTATGATGGGTTGTCACTAGATAGGCTTAACTGTCAACTTTCCCATGGCTGCGACCTTCTCAGCCCGAGCTACACTCAAGAGTACACGATCAATGAAACCCTATGGGAAAATCAAACTCCGACATGGTACAAGTTGCAAGATCACCCAGCTAGCCTATGATGGGCTGTCACTAGATAGGCTTAACTGTCAACTTTCCCATGGCTGCGACCTTCTCAGCCCGAGCTACACTCAAGAGTACACGATCAATGAAACCGTATGGGGAAAATCAAACTCCGACATGGTACAAGTTGCAAGATCACCCAGCTAGCCTATGATGGGCTGTCACTAGATAGGCTTAACTGTCAACTTTCCCATGGCTGCGTCATTCTCAGCCCGATCTACACTCAAGAGTACACGATCAATGAAGCGCTAAGGGGAAAGTAGAAATCCTGCTTGATACAAGTTGCCGAGTAAGCGATCAATGAAACCCTATGGTGAAAATCAAACTCCGGCATGATACAAGTTACAAGATCACCCAGCTAGCCTATGATGGGTTGTCACTAGATAGGCTTAACTGTCAACTTTCCCATGGCTGCGACCTTCTCAGCCCGAGCTACACTCAAGAGTACACGATCAATGAAACCCTATGGGAAAATCAAACTCCGACATGGTACAAGTTGCAAGCTCACCCAGCTAGCCTATGATGGGCTGTCACTAGATAGGCTTAACTGTCAACTTTCCCATGGCTGCGTCATTCTCAGCCCGAGCTACACTCAAGAGTACACGATCAATGAAGCGCTAAGGGGAAAGTAGAAATCCTGCTTGATACAAGTTGCCGAGTAAGCGATCAATGAAACCCTATGGTGAAAATCAAACTCCGGCATGATACAAGTTACAAGATCACCCAGCTAGCCTATGATGGGTTGTCACTAGATAGGCTTAACTGTCAACTTTCCCATGGCTGCGACCTTCTCAGCCCGAGCTACACTCAAGAGTACACGATCAATGAAACCCTATGGGGAAAATCAAACTCCGACATGGTACAAGTTGCAAGCTCACCCAGCTAGCCTATGATGGGCTGTCACTAGATAGGCTTAACTGTCAACTTTCCCATGGCTGCGTCATTCTCAGCCCGAGCTACATTCAAGAGTACAAGATCAATGAAGCGCTAAGGGGAAAGTAGAAATCCTGCTTCATACAAGTTGCCGAGTAAGCGATCAATGAAACCCTATGGTGAAAATCAAACTCCGGCATGATAAAAGTTGCAAGATCACCCAGCTAGCCTATGATGGGTTGTCACTAGATAGGCTTAACTGTCAACTTTCCCATGGCTGCGACCTTCTCAGCCCGTGCTACACTCAAGAGTACACGATCAATGAAACCCTATGGGGAAAATCAAACTCCGACATGGTACAAGTTGCAAGCTCACCCAGCTAGCCTATGATGGGCTGTCACTAGATAGGCTTAACTGTCAACTTTCCCATGGCTGCGTCATTCTCAGCCCGAGCTACACTCAAGAGTACACGATCAATGAAGCGCTAAGGGGAAAGTAGAAATCCTGCTTCATACAAGTTGCCGAGTAAGCGATCAATGAAACCCTATGGTGAAAATCAAACTCCGGCATGATAAAAGTTGCAAGATCACCCAGCTAGCCTATGATGGGTTGTCACTAGATAGGCTTAACTGTCAACTATCCCATGGCTGCGAAATTCTCAGTCCGAGCTACACTCAAGAGTACACGATCAGTGAAACCGTATGGGGAAAATCAAACTCCGACATGGTACAAGTTGCAAGATCACCCAGCTAGCCTATGATGGGCTGTCACTAGATAGGCTTAACTGTCAACTTTCCCATGGCTGCGTCATTCTCAGCCCGATCTACACTCAAGAGTACACGATCAATGAAGCGCTAAGGGGAAAGTAGAAATCCTGCTTGATACAAGTTGCCGAGTAAGCGATCAATGAAACCCTATGGTGAAAATCAAACTCCGGCATGATACAAGTTACAAGATCACCCAGCTAGCCTATGATGGGTTGTCACTAGATAGGCTTAACTGTCAACTTTCCCATGGCTGCGACCTTCTCAGCCCGAGCTACACTCAAGAGTACACGATCAATGAGACCCTATGGGGAAAATCAAACTCCGACATGGTACATGTTGCAAGCTCACCCAGCTAGCCTATGATGGGCTGTCACTAGATAGGCTTAACTGTCAACTTTCCCATGGCTGCGTCATTCTCAGCCCGAGCTACACTCAAGAGTACACGATCAATGAAGCGCTAAGGGGAAAGTAGAAATCCTGCTTGATACAAGTTGCCGAGTAAGCGATCAATGAAACCCTATGGTGAAAATCAAACTCCGGCATGATACAAGTTACAAGATCACCCAGCTAGCCTATGATGGGTTGTCACTAGATAGGCTTAACTGTCAACTTTCCCATGGCTGCGACCTTCTCAGCCCGAGCTACACTCAAGAGTACACGATCAATGAAACCCTATGGGGAAAATCAAACTCCGACATGGTACAAGTTGCAAGCTCACCCAGCTAGCCTATGATGGGCTGTCACTAGATAGGCTTAACTGTCAACTTTCCCATGGCTGCGTCATTCTCAGCCCGAGCTACACTCAAGAGTACACGATCAATGAAGCGCTAAGGGGAAAGTAGAAATCCTGCTTGATACAAGTTGCCGAGTAAGCGATCAATGAAACCCTATGGTGAAAATCAAACTCCGGCATGATACAAGTTACAAGATCACCCAGCTAGCCTATGATGGGTTGTCACTAGATAGGCTTAACTGTCAACTTTCCCATGGCTGCGACCTTCTCAGCCCGAGCTACACTCAAGAGTACACGATCAATGAAACCCTATGGGGAAAATCAAACTCCGACATGGTACAAGTTGCAAGCTCACCCAGCTAGCCTATGATGGGCTGTCACTAGATAGGCTTAACTGTCAACTTTCCCATGGCTGCGTCATTCTCAGCCCGAGCTACACTCAAGAGTACACGATCAATGAAGCGCTAAGGGGAAAGTAGAAATCCTGCTTGATACAAGTTGCCGAGTAAGCGATCAATGAAACCCTATGGTGAAAATCAAACTCCGGCATGATACAAGTTACAAGATCACCCAGCTAGCCTATGATGGGTTGTCACTAGATAGGCTTAACTGTCAACTTTCCCATGGCTGCGACCTTCTCAGCCCGAGCTACACTCAAGAGTACACGATCAATGAAACCCTATGGGGAAAATCAAACTCCGACATGGTACAAGTTGCAAGATCACCCAGCTAGCCTATGATGGGCTGTCACTAGATAGGCTTAACTGTCAACTTTCCCATGGCTGCGACCTTCTCAGCCCGAGCTACACTCAAGAGTACACGATCAATGAAACCGTATGGGGAAAATCAAACTCCGACATGGTACAAGTTGCAAGATCACCCAGCTAGCCTATGATGGGCTGTCACTAGATAGGCTTAACTGTCAACTTTCCCATGGCTGCGTCATTCTCAGCCCGATCTACACTCAAGAGTACACGATCAATGAAGCGCTAAGGGGAAAGTAGAAATCCTGCTTGATACAAGTTGCAGAGTAAGCGATCAATGAAACCCTATGGTGAAAATCAAACTCCGGCATGATACAAGTTACAAGATCACCCAGCTAGCCTATGATGGGTTGTCACTAGATAGGCTTAACTGTCAACTTTCCCATGGCTGCGACCTTCTCAGCCCGAGCTACACTCAAGAGTACACGATCAATGAAACCCTATGGGGAAAATCAAACTCCGACATGGTACAAGTTGCAAGCTCACCCAGCTAGCCTATGATGGGCTGTCACTAGATAGGCTTAACTGTCAACTTTCCCATGGCTGCGTCATTCTCAGCCCGAGCTACACTCAAGAGTACACGATCAATGAAGCGCTAAGGGGAAAGTAGAAATCCTGCTTCATACAAGTTGCCGAGTAAGCGATCAATGAAACCCTATGGTGAAAATCAAACTCCGGCATGATACAAGTTACAAGATCACCCAGCTAGCCTATGATGGGTTGTCACTAGATAGGCTTAACTGTCAACTTTCCCATGGCTGCGACCTTCTCAGCCCGAGCTACACTCAAGAGTACACGATCAATGAAACCCTATGGGGAAAATCAAACTCCGACATGGTACAAGTTGCAAGCTCACCCAGCTAGCCTATGATGGGCTGTCACTAGATAGGCTTAACTGTCAACTTTCCCATGGCTGCGTCATTCTCAGCCCGAGCTACATTCAAGAGTACACGATCAATGAAGCGCTAAGGGGAAAGTAGAAATCCTGCTTCATACAAGTTGCCGAGTAAGCGATCAATGAAACCCTATGGTGAAAATCAAACTCCGGCATGATAAAAGTTGCAAGATCACCCAGCTAGCCTATGATGGGTTGTCACTAGATAGGCTTAACTGTCAACTTTCCCATGGCTGCGACCTTCTCAGCCCGAGCTACACTCAAGAGTACACGATCAATGAAACCCTATGGGGAAAATCAAACTCCGACATGGTACAAGTTGCAAGCTCACCCAGCTAGCCTATGATGGGCTGTCACTAGATAGGCTTAACTGTCAACTTTCCCATGGCTGCGTCATTCTCAGCCCGAGCTACACTCAAGAGTACACGATCAATGAAGCGCTAAGGGGAAAGTAGAAATCCTGCTTCATACAAGTTGCCGAGTAAGCGATCAATGAAACCCTATGGTGAAAATCAAACTCCGGCATGATACAAGTTACAAGATCACCCAGCTAGCCTATGATGGGTTGTCACTAGATAGGCTTAACTGTCAACTTTCCCATGGCTGCGACCTTCTCAGCCCGAGCTACACTCAAGAGTACACGATCAATGAAACCCTATGGGGAAAATCAAACTCCGACATGGTACAAGTTGCAAGCTCACCCAGCTAGCCTATGATGGGCTGTCACTAGATAGGCTTAACTGTCAACTTTCCCATGGCTGCGTCATTCTCAGCCCGAGCTACATTCAAGAGTACAAGATCAATGAAGCGCTAAGGGGAAAGTAGAAATCCTGCTTCATACAAGTTGCCGAGTAAGCGATCAATGAAACCCTATGGTGAAAATCAAACTCCGGCATGATACAAGTTACAAGATCACCCAGCTAGCCTATGATGGGTTGTCACTAGATAGGCTTAACTGTCAACTTTCCCATGGCTGCGACCTTCTCAGCCCGAGCTACACTCAAGAGTACACGATCAATGAAACCGTATGGGGAAAATCAAACTCCGACATGGTACAAGTTGCAAGATCACCCAGCTAGCCTATGATGGGCTGTCACTAGATAGGCTTAACTGTCAACTTTCCCATGGCTGCGTCATTCTCAGCCCGATCTACACTCAAGAGTACACGATCAATGAAGCGCTAAGGGGAAAGTAGAAATCCTGCTTGATACAAGTTGCCGAGTAAGCGATCAATGAAACCCTATGGTGAAAATCAAACTCCGGCATGATACAAGTTACAAGATCACCCAGCTAGCCTATGATGGGTTGTCACTAGATAGGCTTAACTGTCAACTTTCCCATGGCTGCGACCTTCTCAGCCCGAGCTACACTCAAGAGTACACGATCAATGAAACCCTATGGGGAAAATCAAACTCCGACATGGTACAAGTTGCAAGCTCACCCAGCTAGCCTATGATGGGCTGTCACTAGATAGGCTTAACTGTCAACTTTCCCATGGCTGCGTCATTCTCAGCCCGAGCTACACTCAAGAGTACACGATCAATGAAGCGCTAAGGGGAAAGTAGAAATCCTGCTTGATACAAGTTGCCGAGTAAGCGATCAATGAAACCCTATGGTGAAAATCAAACTCCGGCATGATACAAGTTACAAGATCACCCAGCTAGCCTATGATGGGTTGTCACTAGATAGGCTTAACTGTCAACTTTCCCATGGCTGCGACCTTCTCAGCCCGAGCTACACTCAAGAGTACACGATCAATGAAACCCTATGGGGAAAATCAAACTCCGACATGGTACAAGTTGCAAGCTCACCCAGCTAGCCTATGATGGGCTGTCACTAGATAGGCTTAACTGTCAACTTTCCCATGGCTGCGTCATTCTCAGCCCGAGCTACACTCAAGAGTACACGATCAATGAAGCGCTAAGGGGAAAGTAGAAATCCTGCTTGATACAAGTTGCCGAGTAAGCGATCAATGAAGCCCTATGGTGAAAATCAAACTCCGGCATGATACAAGTTACAAGATCACCCAGCTAGCCTATGATGGGTTGTCACTAGATAGGCTTAACTGTCAACTTTCCCATGGCTGCGACCTTCTCAGCCCGAGCTACACTCAAGAGTACACGATCAATGAAACCCTATGGGGAAAATCAAACTCCGACATGGTACAAGTTGCAAGATCACCCAGCTAGCCTATGATGGGCTGTCACTAGATAGGCTTAACTGTCAACTTTCCCATGGCTGCGACCTTCTCAGCCCGAGCTACACTCAAGAGTACACGATCAATGAAACCGTATGGGGAAAATCAAACTCCGACATGGTACAAGTTGCAAGATCACCCAGCTAGCCTATGATGGGCTGTCACTAGATAGGCTTAACTGTCAACTTTCCCATGGCTGCGTCATTCTCAGCCTGATCTACACTCAAGAGTACACGATCAATGAAGCGCTAAGGGGAAAGTAGAAATCCTGCTTGATACAAGTTGCAGAGTAAGCGATCAATGAAACCCTATGGTGAAAATCAAACTCCGGCATGATACAAGTTACAAGATCACCCAGCTAGCCTATGATGGGTTGTCACTAGATAGGCTTAACTGTCAACTTTCCCATGGCTGCGACCTTCTCAGCCCGAGCTACACTCAAGAGTACACGATCAATGAAACCCTATGGGGAAAATCAAACTCCGACATGGTACAAGTTGCAAGCTCACCCAGCTAGCCTATGATGGGCTGTCACTAGATAGGCTTAACTGTCAACTTTCCCATGGCTGCGTCATTCTCAGCCCGAGCTACACTCAAGAGTACACGATCAATGAAGCGCTAAGGGGAAAGTAGAAATCCTGCTTCATACAAGTTGCCGAGTAAGCGATCAATGAAACCCTATGGTGAAAATCAAACTCCGGCATGATACAAGTTACAAGATCACCCAGCTAGCCTATGATGGGTTGTCACTAGATAGGCTTAACTGTCAACTTTCCCATGGCTGCGACCTTCTCAGCCCGAGCTACACTCAAGAGTACACGATCAATGAAACCCTATGGGGAAAATCAAACTCCGACATGGTACAAGTTGCAAGCTCACCCAGCTAGCCTATGATGGGCTGTCACTAGATAGGCTTAACTGTCAACTTTCCCATGGCTGCGTCATTCTCAGCCCGAGCTACATTCAAGAGTACACGATCAATAAAGCGCTAAGGGGAAAGTAGAAATCCTGCTTGATACAAGTTGCCGAGTAAGCGATCAATGAAACCCTATGGTGAAAATCAAACTCCGGCATGATAAAAGTTGCAAGATCACCCAGCTAGCCTATGATGGGTTGTCACTAGATAGGCTTAACTGTCAACTTTCCCATGGCTGCGACCTTCTCAGCCCGAGCTACACTCAAGAGTACACGATCAATGAAACCCTATGGGGAAAATCAAACTCCGACATGGTACAAGTTGCAAGCTCACCCAGCTAGCCTATGATGGGCTGTCACTAGATAGGCTTAACTGTCAACTTTCCCATGGCTGCGTCATTCTCAGCCCGAGCTACACTCAAGAGTACACGATCAATGAAGCGCTAAGGGGAAAGTAGAAATCCTGCTTCATACAAGTTGCCGAGTAAGCGATCAATGAAACCCTATGGTGAAAATCAAACTCCGGCATGATACAAGTTACAAGATCACCCAGCTAGCCTATGATGGGTTGTCACTAGATAGGCTTAACTGTCAACTTTCCCATGGCTGCGACCTTCTCAGCCCGAGCTACACTCAAGAGTACACGATCAATGAAACCCTATGGGGAAAATCAAACTCCGACATGGTACAAGTTGCAAGCTCACCCAGCTAGCCTATGATGGGCTGTCACTAGATAGGCTTAACTGTCAACTTTCCCATGGCTGCGTCATTCTCAGCCCGAGCTACATTCAAGAGTACAAGATCAATGAAGCGCTAAGGGGAAAGTAGAAATCCTGCTTCATACAAGTTGCCGAGTAAGCGATCAATGAAACCCTATGGTGAAAATCAAACTCCGGCATGATAAAAGTTGCAAGATCACCCAGCTAGCCTATGATGGGTTGTCACTAGATAGGCTTAACTGTCAACTTTCCCATGGCTGCGACCTTCTCAGCCCGTGCTACACTCAAGAGTACACGATCAATGAAACCCTATGGGGAAAATCAAACTCCGACATGGTACAAGTTGCAAGCTCACCCAGCTAGCCTATGATGGGCTGTCACTAGATAGGCTTAACTGTCAACTTTCCCATGGCTGCGTCATTCTCAGCCCGAGCTACACTCAAGAGTACACGATCAATGAAGCGCTAAGGGGAAAGTAGAAATCCTGCTTCATACAAGTTGCCGAGTAAGCGATCAATGAAACCCTATGGTGAAAATCAAACTCCGGCATGATAAAAGTTGCAAGATCACCCAGCTAGCCTATGATGGGTTGTCACTAGATAGGCTTAACTGTCAACTATCCCATGGCTGCGAAATTCTCAGCCCGAGCTACACTCAAGAGTACACGATCAGTGAAACCGTATGGGGAAAATCAAACTCCGACATGGTACAAGTTGCAAGATCACCCAGCTAGCCTATGATGGGCTGTCACTAGATAGGCTTAACTGTCAACTTTCCCATGGCTGCGTCATTCTCAGCCCGATCTACACTCAAGAGTACACGATCAATGAAGCGCTAAGGGGAAAGTAGAAATCCTGCTTGATACAAGTTGCCGAGTAAGCGATCAATGAAACCCTATGGTGAAAATCAAACTCCGGCATGATACAAGTTACAAGATCACCCAGCTAGCCTATGATGGGTTGTCACTAGATAGGCTTAACTGTCAACTTTCCCATGGCTGCGACCTTCTCAGCCCGAGCTACACTCAAGAGTACACGATCAATGAGACCCTATGGGGAAAATCAAACTCCGACATGGTACATGTTGCAAGCTCACCCAGCTAGCCTATGATGGGCTGTCACTAGATAGGCTTAACTGTCAACTTTCCCATGGCTGCGTCATTCTCAGCCCGAGCTACACTCAAGAGTACACGATCAATGAAGCGCTAAGGGGAAAGTAGAAATCCTGCTTGATACAAGTTGCCGAGTAAGCGATCAATGAAACCCTATGGTGAAAATCAAACTCCGGCATGATACAAGTTACAAGATCACCCAGCTAGCCTATGATGGGTTGTCACTAGATAGGCTTAACTGTCAACTTTCCCATGGCTGCGACCTTCTCAGCCCGAGCTACACTCAAGAGTACACGATCAATGAAACCGTATGGGGAAAATCAAACTCCGACATGGTACAAGTTGCAAGATCACCCAGCTAGCCTATGATGGGCTGTCACTAGATAGGCTTAACTGTCAACTTTCCCATGGCTGCGTCATTCTCAGCCCGATCTACACTCAAGAGTACACGATCAATGAAGCGCTAAGGGGAAAGTAGAAATCCTGCTTGATACAAGTTCCCGAGTAAGCGATCAATGAAACCCTATGGTGAAAATCAAACTCCGGCATGATACAAGTTACAAGATCACCCAGCTAGCCTATGATGGGTTGTCACTAGATAGGCTTAACTGTCAACTTTCCCATGGCTGCGACCTTCTCAGCCCGAGCTACACTCAAGAGTACACGATCAATGAAACCCTATGGGGAAAATCAAACTCCGACATGGTACAAGTTGCAAGCTCACCCAGCTAGCCTATGATGGGCTGTCACTAGATAGGCTTAACTGTCAACTTTCCCATGGCTGCGTCATTCTCAGCCCGAGCTACATTCAAGAGTACAAGATCAATGAAGCGCTAAGGGGAAAGTAGAAATCCTGCTTCATACAAGTTGCCGAGTAAGCGATCAATGAAACCCTATGGTGAAAATCAAACTCCGGCATGATAAAAGTTGCAAGATCACCCAGCTAGCCTATGATGGGTTGTCACTAGATAGGCTTAACTGTCAACTTTCCCATGGCTGCGACCTTCTCAGCCCGTGCTACACTCAAGAGTACACGATCAATGAAACCCTATGGGGAAAATCAAACTCCGACATGGTACAAGTTGCAAGCTCACCCAGCTAGCCTATGATGGGCTGTCACTAGATAGGCTTAACTGTCAACTTTCCCATGGCTGCGTCATTCTCAGCCCGAGCTACACTCAAGAGTACACGATCAATGAAGCGCTAAGGGGAAAGTAGAAATCCTGCTTCATACAAGTTGCCGAGTAAGCGATCAATGAAACCCTATGGTGAAAATCAAACTCCGGCATGATAAAAGTTGCAAGATCACCCAGCTAGCCTATGATGGGTTGTCACTAGATAGGCTTAACTGTCAACTATCCCATGGCTGCGAAATTCTCAGCCCGAGCTACACTCAAGAGTACACGATCAGTGAAACCGTATGGGGAAAATCAAACTCCGACATGGTACAAGTTGCAAGATCACCCAGCTAGCCTATGATGGGCTGTCACTAGATAGGCTTAACTGTCAACTTTCCCATGGCTGCGTCATTCTCAGCCCGATCTACACTCAAGAGTACACGATCAATGAAGCGCTAAGGGGAAAGTAGAAATCCTGCTTGATACAAGTTGCCGAGTAAGCGATCAATGAAACCCTATGGTGAAAATCAAACTCCGGCATGATACAAGTTACAAGATCACCCAGCTAGCCTATGATGGGTTGTCACTAGATAGGCTTAACTGTCAACTTTCCCATGGCTGCGACCTTCTCAGCCCGAGCTACACTCAAGAGTACACGATCAATGAGACCCTATGGGGAAAATCAAACTCCGACATGGTACATGTTGCAAGCTCACCCAGCTAGCCTATGATGGGCTGTCACTAGATAGGCTTAACTGTCAACTTTCCCATGGCTGCGTCATTCTCAGCCCGAGCTACACTCAAGAGTACACGATCAATGAAGCGCTAAGGGGAAAGTAGAAATCCTGCTTGATACAAGTTGCCGAGTAAGCGATCAATGAAACCCTATGGTGAAAATCAAACTCCGGCATGATACAAGTTACAAGATCACCCAGCTAGCCTATGATGGGTTGTCACTAGATAGGCTTAACTGTCAAATTTCCCATGGCTGCGACCTTCTCAGCCCGAGCTACACTCAAGAGTACACGATCAATGAAACCCTATGGGGAAAATCAAACTCCGACATGGTACAAGTTGCAAGCTCACCCAGCTAGCCTATGATGGGCTGTCACTAGATAGGCTTAACTGTCAACTTTCCCATGGCTGCGTCATTCTCAGCCCGAGCTACATTCAAGAGTACAAGATCAATGAAGCGCTAAGGGGAAAGTAGAAATCCTGCTTCATACAAGTTGCCGAGTAAGCGATCAATGAAACCCTATGGTGAAAATCAAACTCCGGCATGATACAAGTTACAAGATCACCCAGCTAGCCTATGATGGGTTGTCACTAGATAGGCTTAACTGTCAACTTTCCCATGGCTGCGACCTTCTCAGCCCGAGCTACACTCAAGAGTACACGATCAATGAAACCGTATGGGGAAAATCAAACTCCGACATGGTACAAGTTGCAAGATCACCCAGCTAGCCTATGATGGGCTGTCACTAGATAGGCTTAACTGTCAACTTTCCCATGGCTGCGTCATTCTCAGCCCGATCTACACTCAAGAGTACACGATCAATGAAGCGCTAAGGGGAAAGTAGAAATCCTGCTTGATACAAGTTGCCGAGTAAGCGATCAATGAAACCCTATGGTGAAAATCAAACTCCGGCATGATACAAGTTACAAGATCACCCAGCTAGCCTATGATGGGTTGTCACTAGATAGGCTTAACTGTCAACTTTCCCATGGCTGCGACCTTCTCAGCCCGAGCTACACTCAAGAGTACACGATCAATGAAACCCTATGGGGAAAATCAAACTCCGACATGGTACAAGTTGCAAGCTCACCCAGCTAGCCTATGATGGGCTGTCACTAGATAGGCTTAACTGTCAACTTTCCCATGGCTGCGTCATTCTCAGCCCGAGCTACACTCAAGAGTACACGATCAATGAAGCGCTAAGGGGAAAGTAGAAATCCTGCTTGATACAAGTTGCCGAGTAAGCGATCAATGAAACCCTATGGTGAAAATCAAACTCCGGCATGATACAAGTTACAAGATCACCCAGCTAGCCTATGATGGGTTGTCACTAGATAGGCTTAACTGTCAACTTTCCCATGGCTGCGACCTTCTCAGCCCGAGCTACACTCAAGAGTACACGATCAATGAAACCCTATGGGGAAAATCAAACTCCGACATGGTACAAGTTGCAAGCTCACCCAGCTAGCCTATGATGGGCTGTCACTAGATAGGCTTAACTGTCAACTTTCCCATGGCTGCGTCATTCTCAGCCCGAGCTACACTCAAGAGTACACGATCAATGAAGCGCTAAGGGGAAAGTAGAAATCCTGCTTCATACAAGTTGCCGAGTAAGCGATCAATGAAACCCTATGGTGAAAATCAAACTCCGGCATGATAAAAGTTGCAAGATCACCCAGCTAGCCTATGATGGGTTGTCACTAGATAGGCTTAACTGTCAACTATCCCATGGCTGCGAAATTCTCAGTCCGAGCTACACTCAAGAGTACACGATCAGTGAAACCGTATGGGGAAAATCAAACTCCGACATGGTACAAGTTGCAAGATCACCCAGCTAGCCTATGATGGGCTGTCACTAGATAGGCTTAACTGTCAACTTTCCCATGGCTGCGTCATTCTCAGCCCGATCTACACTCAAGAGTACACGATCAATGAAGCGCTAAGGGGAAAGTAGAAATCCTGCTTGATACAAGTTGCCGAGTAAGCGATCAATGAAACCCTATGGTGAAAATCAAACTCCGGCATGATACAAGTTACAAGATCACCCAGCTAGCCTATGATGGGTTGTCACTAGATAGGCTTAACTGTCAACTTTCCCATGGCTGCGACCTTCTCAGCCCGAGCTACACTCAAGAGTACACGATCAATGAGACCCTATGGGGAAAATCAAACTCCGACATGGTACATGTTGCAAGCTCACCCAGCTAGCCTATGATGGGCTGTCACTAGATAGGCTTAACTGTCAACTTTCCCATGGCTGCGTCATTCTCAGCCCGAGCTACACTCAAGAGTACACGATCAATGAAGCGCTAAGGGGAAAGTAGAAATCCTGCTTGATACAAGTTGCCGAGTAAGCGATCAATGAAACCCTATGGTGAAAATCAAACTCCGGCATGATACAAGTTACAAGATCACCCAGCTAGCCTATGATGGGTTGTCACTAGATAGGCTTAACTGTCAACTTTCCCATGGCTGCGACCTTCTCAGCCCGAGCTACACTCAAGAGTACACGATCAATGAAACCCTATGGGGAAAATCAAACTCCGACATGGTACAAGTTGCAAGCTCACCCAGCTAGCCTATGATGGGCTGTCACTAGATAGGCTTAACTGTCAACTTTCCCATGGCTGCGTCATTCTCAGCCCGAGCTACACTCAAGAGTACACGATCAATGAAGCGCTAAGGGGAAAGTAGAAATCCTGCTTGATACAAGTTGCCGAGTAAGCGATCAATGAAACCCTATGGTGAAAATCAAACTCCGGCATGATACAAGTTACAAGATCACCCAGCTAGCCTATGATGGGTTGTCACTAGATAGGCTTAACTGTCAACTTTCCCATGGCTGCGACCTTCTCAGCCCGAGCTACACTCAAGAGTACACGATCAATGAAACCCTATGGGGAAAATCAAACTCCGACATGGTACAAGTTGCAAGCTCACCCAGCTAGCCTATGATGGGCTGTCACTAGATAGGCTTAACTGTCAACTTTCCCATGGCTGCGTCATTCTCAGCCCGAGCTACACTCAAGAGTACACGATCAATGAAGCGCTAAGGGGAAAGTAGAAATCCTGCTTGATACAAGTTGCCGAGTAAGCGATCAATGAAACCCTATGGTGAAAATCAAACTCCGGCATGATACAAGTTACAAGATCACCCAGCTAGCCTATGATGGGTTGTCACTAGATAGGCTTAACTGTCAACTTTCCCATGGCTGCGACCTTCTCAGCCCGAGCTACACTCAAGAGTACACGATCAATGAAACCCTATGGGGAAAATCAAACTCCGACATGGTACAAGTTGCAAGATCACCCAGCTAGCCTATGATGGGCTGTCACTAGATAGGCTTAACTGTCAACTTTCCCATGGCTGCGACCTTCTCAGCCCGAGCTACACTCAAGAGTACACGATCAATGAAACCGTATGGGGAAAATCAAACTCCGACATGGTACAAGTTGCAAGATCACCCAGCTAGCCTATGATGGGCTGTCACTAGATAGGCTTAACTGTCAACTTTCCCATGGCTGCGTCATTCTCAGCCCGATCTACACTCAAGAGTACACGATCAATGAAGCGCTAAGGGGAAAGTAGAAATCCTGCTTGATACAAGTTGCCGAGTAAGCGATCAATGAAACCCTATGGTGAAAATCAAACTCCGGCATGATACAAGTTACAAGATCACCCAGCTAGCCTATGATGGGTTGTCACTAGATAGGCTTAACTGTCAACTTTCCCATGGCTGCGACCTTCTCAGCCCGAGCTACACTCAAGAGTACACGATCAATGAAACCCTATGGGGAAAATCAAACTCCGACATGGTACAAGTTGCAAGCTCACCCAGCTAGCCTATGATGGGCTGTCACTAGATAGGCTTAACTGTCAACTTTCCCATGGCTGCGTCATTCTCAGCCCGAGCTACACTCAAGAGTACACGATCAATGAAGCGCTAAGGGGAAAGTAGAAATCCTGCTTGATACAAGTTGCCGAGTAAGCGATCAATGAAACCCTATGGTGAAAATCAAACTCCGGCATGATACAAGTTACAAGATCACCCAGCTAGCCTATGATGGGTTGTCACTAGATAGGCTTAACTGTCAACTTTCCCATGGCTGCGACCTTCTCAGCCCGAGCTACACTCAAGAGTACACGATCAATGAAACCCTATGGGGAAAATCAAACTCCGACATGGTACAAGTTGCAAGCTCACCCAGCTAGCCTATGATGGGCTGTCACTAGATAGGCTTAACTGTCAACTTTCCCATGGCTGCGTCATTCTCAGCCCGAGCTACATTCAAGAGTACAAGATCAATGAAGCGCTAAGGGGAAAGTAGAAATCCTGCTTCATACAAGTTGCCGAGTAAGCGATCAATGAAACCCTATGGTGAAAATCAAACTCCGGCATGATAAAAGTTGCAAGATCACCCAGCTAGCCTATGATGGGTTGTCACTAGATAGGCTTAACTGTCAACTTTCCCATGGCTGCGACCTTCTCAGCCCGTGCTACACTCAAGAGTACACGATCAATGAAACCCTATGGGGAAAATCAAACTCCGACATGGTACAAGTTGCAAGCTCACCCAGCTAGCCTATGATGGGCTGTCACTAGATAGGCTTAACTGTCAACTTTCCCATGGCTGCGTCATTCTCAGCCCGAGCTACACTCAAGAGTACACGATCAATGAAGCGCTAAGGGGAAAGTAGAAATCCTGCTTCATACAAGTTGCCGAGTAAGCGATCAATGAAACCCTATGGTGAAAATCAAACTCCGGCATGATAAAAGTTGCAAGATCACCCAGCTAGCCTATGATGGGTTGTCACTAGATAGGCTTAACTGTCAACTATCCCATGGCTGCGAAATTCTCAGTCCGAGCTACACTCAAGAGTACACGATCAGTGAAACCGTATGGGGAAAATCAAACTCCGACATGGTACAAGTTGCAAGATCACCCAGCTAGCCTATGATGGGCTGTCACTAGATAGGCTTAACTGTCAACTTTCCCATGGCTGCGTCATTCTCAGCCCGATCTACACTCAAGAGTACACGATCAATGAAGCGCTAAGGGGAAAGTAGAAATCCTGCTTGATACAAGTTGCCGAGTAAGCGATCAATGAAACCCTATGGTGAAAATCAAACTCCGGCATGATACAAGTTACAAGATCACCCAGCTAGCCTATGATGGGTTGTCACTAGATAGGCTTAACTGTCAACTTTCCCATGGCTGCGACCTTCTCAGCCCGAGCTACACTCAAGAGTACACGATCAATGAGACCCTATGGGGAAAATCAAACTCCGACATGGTACATGTTGCAAGCTCACCCAGCTAGCCTATGATGGGCTGTCACTAGATAGGCTTAACTGTCAACTTTCCCATGGCTGCGTCATTCTCAGCCCGAGCTACACTCAAGAGTACACGATCAATGAAGCGCTAAGGGGAAAGTAGAAATCCTGCTTGATACAAGTTGCCGAGTAAGCGATCAATGAAACCCTATGGTGAAAATCAAACTCCGGCATGATACAAGTTACAAGATCACCCAGCTAGCCTATGATGGGTTGTCACTAGATAGGCTTAACTGTCAACTTTCCCATGGCTGCGACCTTCTCAGCCCGAGCTACACTCAAGAGTACACGATCAATGAAACCCTATGGGGAAAATCAAACTCCGACATGGTACAAGTTGCAAGCTCACCCAGCTAGCCTATGATGGGCTGTCACTAGATAGGCTTAACTGTCAACTTTCCCATGGCTGCGTCATTCTCAGCCCGAGCTACACTCAAGAGTACACGATCAATGAAGCGCTAAGGGGAAAGTAGAAATCCTGCTTGATACAAGTTGCCGAGTAAGCGATCAATGAAACCCTATGGTGAAAATCAAACTCCGGCATGATACAAGTTACAAGATCACCCAGCTAGCCTATGATGGGTTGTCACTAGATAGGCTTAACTGTCAACTTTCCCATGGCTGCGACCTTCTCAGCCCGAGCTACACTCAAGAGTACACGATCAATGAAACCCTATGGGGAAAATCAAACTCCGACATGGTACAAGTTGCAAGCTCACCCAGCTAGCCTATGATGGGCTGTCACTAGATAGGCTTAACTGTCAACTTTCCCATGGCTGCGTCATTCTCAGCCCGAGCTACACTCAAGAGTACACGATCAATGAAGCGCTAAGGGGAAAGTAGAAATCCTGCTTGATACAAGTTGCCGAGTAAGCGATCAATGAAACCCTATGGTGAAAATCAAACTCCGGCATGATACAAGTTACAAGATCACCCAGCTAGCCTATGATGGGTTGTCACTAGATAGGCTTAACTGTCAACTTTCCCATGGCTGCGACCTTCTCAGCCCGAGCTACACTCAAGAGTACACGATCAATGAAACCCTATGGGGAAAATCAAACTCCGACATGGTACAAGTTGCAAGATCACCCAGCTAGCCTATGATGGGCTGTCACTAGATAGGCTTAACTGTCAACTTTCCCATGGCTGCGACCTTCTCAGCCCGAGCTACACTCAAGAGTACACGATCAATGAAACCGTATGGGGAAAATCAAACTCCGACATGGTACAAGTTGCAAGATCACCCAGCTAGCCTATGATGGGCTGTCACTAGATAGGCTTAACTGTCAACTTTCCCATGGCTGCGTCATTCTCAGCCCGATCTACACTCAAGAGTACACGATCAATGAAGCGCTAAGGGGAAAGTAGAAATCCTGCTTGATACAAGTTGCAGAGTAAGCGATCAATGAAACCCTATGGTGAAAATCAAACTCCGGCATGATACAAGTTACAAGATCACCCAGCTAGCCTATGATGGGTTGTCACTAGATAGGCTTAACTGTCAACTTTCCCATGGCTGCGACCTTCTCAGCCCGAGCTACACTCAAGAGTACACGATCAATGAAACCCTATGGGGAAAATCAAACTCCGACATGGTACAAGTTGCAAGCTCACCCAGCTAGCCTATGATGGGCTGTCACTAGATAGGCTTAACTGTCAACTTTCCCATGGCTGCGTCATTCTCAGCCCGAGCTACATTCAAGAGTACACGATCAATGAAGCGCTAAGGGGAAAGTAGAAATCCTGCTTCATACAAGTTGCCGAGTAAGCGATCAATGAAACCCTATGGTGAAAATCAAACTCCGGCATGATAAAAGTTGCAAGATCACCCAGCTAGCCTATGATGGGTTGTCACTAGATAGGCTTAACTGTCAACTTTCCCATGGCTGCGACCTTCTCAGCCCGAGCTACACTCAAGAGTACACGATCAATGAAACCCTATGGGGAAAATCAAACTCCGACATGGTACAAGTTGCAAGCTCACCCAGCTAGCCTATGATGGGCTGTCACTAGATAGGCTTAACTGTCAACTTTCCCATGGCTGCGTCATTCTCAGCCCGAGCTACACTCAAGAGTACACGATCAATGAAGCGCTAAGGGGAAAGTAGAAATCCTGCTTCATACAAGTTGCCGAGTAAGCGATCAATGAAACCCTATGGTGAAAATCAAACTCCGGCATGATACAAGTTACAAGATCACCCAGCTAGCCTATGATGGGTTGTCACTAGATAGGCTTAACTGTCAACTTTCCCATGGCTGCGACCTTCTCAGCCCGAGCTACACTCAAGAGTACACGATCAATGAAACCCTATGGGGAAAATCAAACTCCGACATGGTACAAGTTGCAAGCTCACCCAGCTAGCCTATGATGGGCTGTCACTAGATAGGCTTAACTGTCAACTTTCCCATGGCTGCGTCATTCTCAGCCCGAGCTACATTCAAGAGTACAAGATCAATGAAGCGCTAAGGGGAAAGTAGAAATCCTGCTTCATACAAGTTGCCGAGTAAGCGATCAATGAAACCCTATGGTGAAAATCAAACTCCGGCATGATACAAGTTACAAGATCACCCAGCTAGCCTATGATGGGTTGTCACTAGATAGGCTTAACTGTCAACTTTCCCATGGCTGCGACCTTCTCAGCCCGAGCTACACTCAAGAGTACACGATCAATGAAACCGTATGGGGAAAATCAAACTCCGACATGGTACAAGTTGCAAGATCACCCAGCTAGCCTATGATGGGCTGTCACTAGATAGGCTTAACTGTCAACTTTCCCATGGCTGCGTCATTCTCAGCCCGATCTACACTCAAGAGTACACGATCAATGAAGCGCTAAGGGGAAAGTAGAAATCCTGCTTGATACAAGTTGCCGAGTAAGCGATCAATGAAACCCTATGGTGAAAATCAAACTCCGGCATGATACAAGTTACAAGATCACCCAGCTAGCCTATGATGGGTTGTCACTAGATAGGCTTAACTGTCAACTTTCCCATGGCTGCGACCTTCTCAGCCCGAGCTACACTCAAGAGTACACGATCAATGAAACCCTATGGGGAAAATCAAACTCCGACATGGTACAAGTTGCAAGCTCACCCAGCTAGCCTATGATGGGCTGTCACTAGATAGGCTTAACTGTCAACTTTCCCATGGCTGCGTCATTCTCAGCCCGAGCTACACTCAAGAGTACACGATCAATGAAGCGCTAAGGGGAAAGTAGAAATCCTGCTTGATACAAGTTGCCGAGTAAGCGATCAATGAAACCCTATGGTGAAAATCAAACTCCGGCATGATACAAGTTACAAGATCACCCAGCTAGCCTATGATGGGTTGTCACTAGATAGGCTTAACTGTCAACTTTCCCATGGCTGCGACCTTCTCAGCCCGAGCTACACTCAAGAGTACACGATCAATGAAACCCTATGGGGAAAATCAAACTCCGACATGGTACAAGTTGCAAGCTCACCCAGCTAGCCTATGATGGGCTGTCACTAGATAGGCTTAACTGTCAACTTTCCCATGGCTGCGTCATTCTCAGCCCGAGCTACACTCAAGAGTACACGATCAATGAAGCGCTAAGGGGAAAGTAGAAATCCTGCTTGATACAAGTTGCCGAGTAAGCGATCAATGAAGCCCTATGGTGAAAATCAAACTCCGGCATGATACAAGTTACAAGATCACCCAGCTAGCCTATGATGGGTTGTCACTAGATAGGCTTAACTGTCAACTTTCCCATGGCTGCGACCTTCTCAGCCCGAGCTACACTCAAGAGTACACGATCAATGAAACCCTATGGGGAAAATCAAACTCCGACATGGTACAAGTTGCAAGATCACCCAGCTAGCCTATGATGGGCTGTCACTAGATAGGCTTAACTGTCAACTTTCCCATGGCTGCGACCTTCTCAGCCCGAGCTACACTCAAGAGTACACGATCAATGAAACCGTATGGGGAAAATCAAACTCCGACATGGTACAAGTTGCAAGATCACCCAGCTAGCCTATGATGGGCTGTCACTAGATAGGCTTAACTGTCAACTTTCCCATGGCTGCGTCATTCTCAGCCTGATCTACACTCAAGAGTACACGATCAATGAAGCGCTAAGGGGAAAGTAGAAATCCTGCTTGATACAAGTTGCAGAGTAAGCGATCAATGAAACCCTATGGTGAAAATCAAACTCCGGCATGATACAAGTTACAAGATCACCCAGCTAGCCTATGATGGGTTGTCACTAGATAGGCTTAACTGTCAACTTTCCCATGGCTGCGACCTTCTCAGCCCGAGCTACACTCAAGAGTACACGATCAATGAAACCCTATGGGGAAAATCAAACTCCGACATGGTACAAGTTGCAAGCTCACCCAGCTAGCCTATGATGGGCTGTCACTAGATAGGCTTAACTGTCAACTTTCCCATGGCTGCGTCATTCTCAGCCCGAGCTACACTCAAGAGTACACGATCAATGAAGCGCTAAGGGGAAAGTAGAAATCCTGCTTCATACAAGTTGCCGAGTAAGCGATCAATGAAACCCTATGGTGAAAATCAAACTCCGGCATGATACAAGTTACAAGATCACCCAGCTAGCCTATGATGGGTTGTCACTAGATAGGCTTAACTGTCAACTTTCCCATGGCTGCGACCTTCTCAGCCCGAGCTACACTCAAGAGTACACGATCAATGAAACCCTATGGGGAAAATCAAACTCCGACATGGTACAAGTTGCAAGCTCACCCAGCTAGCCTATGATGGGCTGTCACTAGATAGGCTTAACTGTCAACTTTCCCATGGCTGCGTCATTCTCAGCCCGAGCTACATTCAAGAGTACACGATCAATAAAGCGCTAAGGGGAAAGTAGAAATCCTGCTTGATACAAGTTGCCGAGTAAGCGATCAATGAAACCCTATGGTGAAAATCAAACTCCGGCATGATAAAAGTTGCAAGATCACCCAGCTAGCCTATGATGGGTTGTCACTAGATAGGCTTAACTGTCAACTTTCCCATGGCTGCGACCTTCTCAGCCCGAGCTACACTCAAGAGTACACGATCAATGAAACCCTATGGGGAAAATCAAACTCCGACATGGTACAAGTTGCAAGCTCACCCAGCTAGCCTATGATGGGCTGTCACTAGATAGGCTTAACTGTCAACTTTCCCATGGCTGCGTCATTCTCAGCCCGAGCTACACTCAAGAGTACACGATCAATGAAGCGCTAAGGGGAAAGTAGAAATCCTGCTTGATACAAGTTGCCGAGTAAGCGATCAATGAAACCCTATGGTGAAAATCAAACTCCGGCATGATACAAGTTACAAGATCACCCAGCTAGCCTATGATGGGTTGTCACTAGATAGGCTTAACTGTCAACTTTCCCATGGCTGCGACCTTCTCAGCCCGAGCTACACTCAAGAGTACACGATCAATGAAACCCTATGGGGAAAATCAAACTCCGACATGGTACAAGTTGCAAGCTCACCCAGCTAGCCTATGATGGGCTGTCACTAGATAGGCTTAACTGTCAACTTTCCCATGGCTGCGTCATTCTCAGCCCGAGCTACATTCAAGAGTACAAGATCAATGAAGCGCTAAGGGGAAAGTAGAAATCCTGCTTCATACAAGTTGCCGAGTAAGCGATCAATGAAACCCTATGGTGAAAATCAAACTCCGGCATGATAAAAGTTGCAAGATCACCCAGCTAGCCTATGATGGGTTGTCACTAGATAGGCTTAACTGTCAACTTTCCCATGGCTGCGACCTTCTCAGCCCGTGCTACACTCAAGAGTACACGATCAATGAAACCCTATGGGGAAAATCAAACTCCGACATGGTACAAGTTGCAAGCTCACCCAGCTAGCCTATGATGGGCTGTCACTAGATAGGCTTAACTGTCAACTTTCCCATGGCTGCGTCATTCTCAGCCCGAGCTACACTCAAGAGTACACGATCAATGAAGCGCTAAGGGGAAAGTAGAAATCCTGCTTCATACAAGTTGCCGAGTAAGCGATCAATGAAACCCTATGGTGAAAATCAAACTCCGGCATGATAAAAGTTGCAAGATCACCCAGCTAGCCTATGATGGGTTGTCACTAGATAGGCTTAACTGTCAACTATCCCATGGCTGCGAAATTCTCAGCCCGAGCTACACTCAAGAGTACACGATCAGTGAAACCGTATGGGGAAAATCAAACTCCGACATGGTACAAGTTGCAAGATCACCCAGCTAGCCTATGATGGGCTGTCACTAGATAGGCTTAACTGTCAACTTTCCCATGGCTGCGTCATTCTCAGCCCGATCTACACTCAAGAGTACACGATCAATGAAGCGCTAAGGGGAAAGTAGAAATCCTGCTTGATACAAGTTGCCGAGTAAGCGATCAATGAAACCCTATGGTGAAAATCAAACTCCGGCATGATACAAGTTACAAGATCACCCAGCTAGCCTATGATGGGTTGTCACTAGATAGGCTTAACTGTCAACTTTCCCATGGCTGCGACCTTCTCAGCCCGAGCTACACTCAAGAGTACACGATCAATGAGACCCTATGGGGAAAATCAAACTCCGACATGGTACATGTTGCAAGCTCACCCAGCTAGCCTATGATGGGCTGTCACTAGATAGGCTTAACTGTCAACTTTCCCATGGCTGCGTCATTCTCAGCCCGAGCTACACTCAAGAGTACACGATCAATGAAGCGCTAAGGGGAAAGTAGAAATCCTGCTTGATACAAGTTGCCGAGTAAGCGATCAATGAAACCCTATGGTGAAAATCAAACTCCGGCATGATACAAGTTACAAGATCACCCAGCTAGCCTATGATGGGTTGTCACTAGATAGGCTTAACTGTCAACTTTCCCATGGCTGCGACCTTCTCAGCCCGAGCTACACTCAAGAGTACACGATCAATGAAACCGTATGGGGAAAATCAAACTCCGACATGGTACAAGTTGCAAGATCACCCAGCTAGCCTATGATGGGCTGTCACTAGATAGGCTTAACTGTCAACTTTCCCATGGCTGCGTCATTCTCAGCCCGATCTACACTCAAGAGTACACGATCAATGAAGCGCTAAGGGGAAAGTAGAAATCCTGCTTGATACAAGTTCCCGAGTAAGCGATCAATGAAACCCTATGGTGAAAATCAAACTCCGGCATGATACAAGTTACAAGATCACCCAGCTAGCCTATGATGGGTTGTCACTAGATAGGCTTAACTGTCAACTTTCCCATGGCTGCGACCTTCTCAGCCCGAGCTACACTCAAGAGTACACGATCAATGAAACCCTATGGGGAAAATCAAACTCCGACATGGTACAAGTTGCAAGCTCACCCAGCTAGCCTATGATGGGCTGTCACTAGATAGGCTTAACTGTCAACTTTCCCATGGCTGCGTCATTCTCAGCCCGAGCTACATTCAAGAGTACAAGATCAATGAAGCGCTAAGGGGAAAGTAGAAATCCTGCTTCATACAAGTTGCCGAGTAAGCGATCAATGAAACCCTATGGTGAAAATCAAACTCCGGCATGATAAAAGTTGCAAGATCACCCAGCTAGCCTATGATGGGTTGTCACTAGATAGGCTTAACTGTCAACTTTCCCATGGCTGCGACCTTCTCAGCCCGTGCTACACTCAAGAGTACACGATCAATGAAACCCTATGGGGAAAATCAAACTCCGACATGGTACAAGTTGCAAGCTCACCCAGCTAGCCTATGATGGGCTGTCACTAGATAGGCTTAACTGTCAACTTTCCCATGGCTGCGTCATTCTCAGCCCGAGCTACACTCAAGAGTACACGATCAATGAAGCGCTAAGGGGAAAGTAGAAATCCTGCTTCATACAAGTTGCCGAGTAAGCGATCAATGAAACCCTATGGTGAAAATCAAACTCCGGCATGATAAAAGTTGCAAGATCACCCAGCTAGCCTATGATGGGTTGTCACTAGATAGGCTTAACTGTCAACTATCCCATGGCTGCGAAATTCTCAGCCCGAGCTACACTCAAGAGTACACGATCAGTGAAACCGTATGGGGAAAATCAAACTCCGACATGGTACAAGTTGCAAGATCACCCAGCTAGCCTATGATGGGCTGTCACTAGATAGGCTTAACTGTCAACTTTCCCATGGCTGCGTCATTCTCAGCCCGATCTACACTCAAGAGTACACGATCAATGAAGCGCTAAGGGGAAAGTAGAAATCCTGCTTGATACAAGTTGCCGAGTAAGCGATCAATGAAACCCTATGGTGAAAATCAAACTCCGGCATGATACAAGTTACAAGATCACCCAGCTAGCCTATGATGGGTTGTCACTAGATAGGCTTAACTGTCAACTTTCCCATGGCTGCGACCTTCTCAGCCCGAGCTACACTCAAGAGTACACGATCAATGAGACCCTATGGGGAAAATCAAACTCCGACATGGTACATGTTGCAAGCTCACCCAGCTAGCCTATGATGGGCTGTCACTAGATAGGCTTAACTGTCAACTTTCCCATGGCTGCGTCATTCTCAGCCCGAGCTACACTCAAGAGTACACGATCAATGAAGCGCTAAGGGGAAAGTAGAAATCCTGCTTGATACAAGTTGCCGAGTAAGCGATCAATGAAACCCTATGGTGAAAATCAAACTCCGGCATGATACAAGTTACAAGATCACCCAGCTAGCCTATGATGGGTTGTCACTAGATAGGCTTAACTGTCAACTTTCCCATGGCTGCGACCTTCTCAGCCCGAGCTACACTCAAGAGTACACGATCAATGAAACCGTATGGGGAAAATCAAACTCCGACATGGTACAAGTTGCAAGATCACCCAGCTAGCCTATGATGGGCTGTCACTAGATAGGCTTAACTGTCAACTTTCCCATGGCTGCGTCATTCTCAGCCCGATCTACACTCAAGAGTACACGATCAATGAAGCGCTAAGGGGAAAGTAGAAATCCTGCTTGATACAAGTTCCCGAGTAAGCGATCAATGAAACCCTATGGTGAAAATCAAACTCCGGCATGATACAAGTTACAAGATCACCCAGCTAGCCTATGATGGGTTGTCACTAGATAGGCTTAACTGTCAACTTTCCCATGGCTGCGACCTTCTCAGCCCGAGCTACACTCAAGAGTACACGATCAATGAAACCCTATGGGGAAAATCAAACTCCGACATGGTACAAGTTGCAAGCTCACCCAGCTAGCCTATGATGGGCTGTCACTAGATAGGCTTAACTGTCAACTTTCCCATGGCTGCGTCATTCTCAGCCCGAGCTACACTCAAGAGTACACGATCAATGAAGCGCTAAGGGGAAAGTAGAAATCCTGCTTCATACAAGTTGCCGAGTAAGCGATCAATGAAACCCTATGGTGAAAATCAAACTCCGGCATGATACAAGTTACAAGATCACCCAGCTAGCCTATGATGGGTTGTCACTAGATAGGCTTAACTGTCAACTTTCCCATGGCTGCGACCTTCTCAGCCCGAGCTACACTCAAGAGTACACGATCAATGAAACCCTATGGGGAAAATCAAACTCCGACATGGTACAAGTTGCAAGCTCACCCAGCTAGCCTATGATGGGCTGTCACTAGATAGGCTTAACTGTCAACTTTCCCATGGCTGCGTCATTCTCAGCCCGAGCTACATTCAAGAGTACACGATCAATGAAGCGCTAAGGGGAAAGTAGAAATCCTGCTTCATACAAGTTGCCGAGTAAGCGATCAATGAAACCCTATGGTGAAAATCAAACTCCGGCATGATAAAAGTTGCAAGATCACCCAGCTAGCCTATGATGGGTTGTCACTAGATAGGCTTAACTGTCAACTTTCCCATGGCTGCGACCTTCTCAGCCCGAGCTACACTCAAGAGTACACGATCAATGAAACCCTATGGGGAAAATCAAACTCCGACATGGTACAAGTTGCAAGCTCACCCAGCTAGCCTATGATGGGCTGTCACTAGATAGGCTTAACTGTCAACTTTCCCATGGCTGCGTCATTCTCAGCCCGAGCTACACTCAAGAGTACACGATCAATGAAGCGCTAAGGGGAAAGTAGAAATCCTGCTTCATACAAGTTGCCGAGTAAGCGATCAATGAAACCCTATGGTGAAAATCAAACTCCGGCATGATACAAGTTACAAGATCACCCAGCTAGCCTATGATGGGTTGTCACTAGATAGGCTTAACTGTCAACTTTCCCATGGCTGCGACCTTCTCAGCCCGAGCTACACTCAAGAGTACACGATCAATGAAACCCTATGGGGAAAATCAAACTCCGACATGGTACAAGTTGCAAGCTCACCCAGCTAGCCTATGATGGGCTGTCACTAGATAGGCTTAACTGTCAACTTTCCCATGGCTGCGTCATTCTCAGCCCGAGCTACATTCAAGAGTACAAGATCAATGAAGCGCTAAGGGGAAAGTAGAAATCCTGCTTCATACAAGTTGCCGAGTAAGCGATCAATGAAACCCTATGGTGAAAATCAAACTCCGGCATGATACAAGTTACAAGATCACCCAGCTAGCCTATGATGGGTTGTCACTAGATAGGCTTAACTGTCAACTTTCCCATGGCTGCGACCTTCTCAGCCCGAGCTACACTCAAGAGTACACGATCAATGAAACCGTATGGGGAAAATCAAACTCCGACATGGTACAAGTTGCAAGATCACCCAGCTAGCCTATGATGGGCTGTCACTAGATAGGCTTAACTGTCAACTTTCCCATGGCTGCGTCATTCTCAGCCCGATCTACACTCAAGAGTACACGATCAATGAAGCGCTAAGGGGAAAGTAGAAATCCTGCTTGATACAAGTTGCCGAGTAAGCGATCAATGAAACCCTATGGTGAAAATCAAACTCCGGCATGATACAAGTTACAAGATCACCCAGCTAGCCTATGATGGGTTGTCACTAGATAGGCTTAACTGTCAACTTTCCCATGGCTGCGACCTTCTCAGCCCGAGCTACACTCAAGAGTACACGATCAATGAAACCCTATGGGGAAAATCAAACTCCGACATGGTACAAGTTGCAAGCTCACCCAGCTAGCCTATGATGGGCTGTCACTAGATAGGCTTAACTGTCAACTTTCCCATGGCTGCGTCATTCTCAGCCCGAGCTACACTCAAGAGTACACGATCAATGAAGCGCTAAGGGGAAAGTAGAAATCCTGCTTGATACAAGTTGCCGAGTAAGCGATCAATGAAACCCTATGGTGAAAATCAAACTCCGGCATGATACAAGTTACAAGATCACCCAGCTAGCCTATGATGGGTTGTCACTAGATAGGCTTAACTGTCAACTTTCCCATGGCTGCGACCTTCTCAGCCCGAGCTACACTCAAGAGTACACGATCAATGAAACCCTATGGGGAAAATCAAACTCCGACATGGTACAAGTTGCAAGCTCACCCAGCTAGCCTATGATGGGCTGTCACTAGATAGGCTTAACTGTCAACTTTCCCATGGCTGCGTCATTCTCAGCCCGAGCTACACTCAAGAGTACACGATCAATGAAGCGCTAAGGGGAAAGTAGAAATCCTGCTTGATACAAGTTGCCGAGTAAGCGATCAATGAAGCCCTATGGTGAAAATCAAACTCCGGCATGATACAAGTTACAAGATCACCCAGCTAGCCTATGATGGGTTGTCACTAGATAGGCTTAACTGTCAACTTTCCCATGGCTGCGACCTTCTCAGCCCGAGCTACACTCAAGAGTACACGATCAATGAAACCCTATGGGGAAAATCAAACTCCGACATGGTACAAGTTGCAAGATCACCCAGCTAGCCTATGATGGGCTGTCACTAGATAGGCTTAACTGTCAACTTTCCCATGGCTGCGACCTTCTCAGCCCGAGCTACACTCAAGAGTACACGATCAATGAAACCGTATGGGGAAAATCAAACTCCGACATGGTACAAGTTGCAAGATCACCCAGCTAGCCTATGATGGGCTGTCACTAGATAGGCTTAACTGTCAACTTTCCCATGGCTGCGTCATTCTCAGCCTGATCTACACTCAAGAGTACACGATCAATGAAGCGCTAAGGGGAAAGTAGAAATCCTGCTTGATACAAGTTGCAGAGTAAGCGATCAATGAAACCCTATGGTGAAAATCAAACTCCGGCATGATACAAGTTACAAGATCACCCAGCTAGCCTATGATGGGTTGTCACTAGATAGGCTTAACTGTCAACTTTCCCATGGCTGCGACCTTCTCAGCCCGAGCTACACTCAAGAGTACACGATCAATGAAACCCTATGGGGAAAATCAAACTCCGACATGGTACAAGTTGCAAGCTCACCCAGCTAGCCTATGATGGGCTGTCACTAGATAGGCTTAACTGTCAACTTTCCCATGGCTGCGTCATTCTCAGCCCGAGCTACACTCAAGAGTACACGATCAATGAAGCGCTAAGGGGAAAGTAGAAATCCTGCTTCATACAAGTTGCCGAGTAAGCGATCAATGAAACCCTATGGTGAAAATCAAACTCCGGCATGATACAAGTTACAAGATCACCCAGCTAGCCTATGATGGGTTGTCACTAGATAGGCTTAACTGTCAACTTTCCCATGGCTGCGACCTTCTCAGCCCGAGCTACACTCAAGAGTACACGATCAATGAAACCCTATGGGGAAAATCAAACTCCGACATGGTACAAGTTGCAAGCTCACCCAGCTAGCCTATGATGGGCTGTCACTAGATAGGCTTAACTGTCAACTTTCCCATGGCTGCGTCATTCTCAGCCCGAGCTACATTCAAGAGTACACGATCAATAAAGCGCTAAGGGGAAAGTAGAAATCCTGCTTGATACAAGTTGCCGAGTAAGCGATCAATGAAACCCTATGGTGAAAATCAAACTCCGGCATGATAAAAGTTGCAAGATCACCCAGCTAGCCTATGATGGGTTGTCACTAGATAGGCTTAACTGTCAACTTTCCCATGGCTGCGACCTTCTCAGCCCGAGCTACACTCAAGAGTACACGATCAATGAAACCCTATGGGGAAAATCAAACTCCGACATGGTACAAGTTGCAAGCTCACCCAGCTAGCCTATGATGGGCTGTCACTAGATAGGCTTAACTGTCAACTTTCCCATGGCTGCGTCATTCTCAGCCCGAGCTACACTCAAGAGTACACGATCAATGAAGCGCTAAGGGGAAAGTAGAAATCCTGCTTCATACAAGTTGCCGAGTAAGCGATCAATGAAACCCTATGGTGAAAATCAAACTCCGGCATGATACAAGTTACAAGATCACCCAGCTAGCCTATGATGGGTTGTCACTAGATAGGCTTAACTGTCAACTTTCCCATGGCTGCGACCTTCTCAGCCCGAGCTACACTCAAGAGTACACGATCAATGAGACCCTATGGGGAAAATCAAACTCCGACATGGTACATGTTGCAAGCTCACCCAGCTAGCCTATGATGGGCTGTCACTAGATAGGCTTAACTGTCAACTTTCCCATGGCTGCGTCATTCTCAGCCCGAGCTACACTCAAGAGTACACGATCAATGAAGCGCTAAGGGGAAAGTAGAAATCCTGCTTGATACAAGTTGCCGAGTAAGCGATCAATGAAACCCTATGGTGAAAATCAAACTCCGGCATGATACAAGTTACAAGATCACCCAGCTAGCCTATGATGGGTTGTCACTAGATAGGCTTAACTGTCAACTTTCCCATGGCTGCGACCTTCTCAGCCCGAGCTACACTCAAGAGTACACGATCAATGAAACCGTATGGGGAAAATCAAACTCCGACATGGTACAAGTTGCAAGATCACCCAGCTAGCCTATGATGGGCTGTCACTAGATAGGCTTAACTGTCAACTTTCCCATGGCTGCGTCATTCTCAGCCCGATCTACACTCAAGAGTACACGATCAATGAAGCGCTAAGGGGAAAGTAGAAATCCTGCTTGATACAAGTTCCCGAGTAAGCGATCAATGAAACCCTATGGTGAAAATCAAACTCCGGCATGATACAAGTTACAAGATCACCCAGCTAGCCTATGATGGGTTGTCACTAGATAGGCTTAACTGTCAACTTTCCCATGGCTGCGACCTTCTCAGCCCGAGCTACACTCAAGAGTACACGATCAATGAAACCCTATGGGGAAAATCAAACTCCGACATGGTACAAGTTGCAAGCTCACCCAGCTAGCCTATGATGGGCTGTCACTAGATAGGCTTAACTGTCAACTTTCCCATGGCTGCGTCATTCTCAGCCCGAGCTACATTCAAGAGTACAAGATCAATGAAGCGCTAAGGGGAAAGTAGAAATCCTGCTTCATACAAGTTGCCGAGTAAGCGATCAATGAAACCCTATGGTGAAAATCAAACTCCGGCATGATAAAAGTTGCAAGATCACCCAGCTAGCCTATGATGGGTTGTCACTAGATAGGCTTAACTGTCAACTTTCCCATGGCTGCGACCTTCTCAGCCCGTGCTACACTCAAGAGTACACGATCAATGAAACCCTATGGGGAAAATCAAACTCCGACATGGTACAAGTTGCAAGCTCACCCAGCTAGCCTATGATGGGCTGTCACTAGATAGGCTTAACTGTCAACTTTCCCATGGCTGCGTCATTCTCAGCCCGAGCTACACTCAAGAGTACACGATCAATGAAGCGCTAAGGGGAAAGTAGAAATCCTGCTTCATACAAGTTGCCGAGTAAGCGATCAATGAAACCCTATGGTGAAAATCAAACTCCGGCATGATAAAAGTTGCAAGATCACCCAGCTAGCCTATGATGGGTTGTCACTAGATAGGCTTAACTGTCAACTATCCCATGGCTGCGAAATTCTCAGCCCGAGCTACACTCAAGAGTACACGATCAGTGAAACCGTATGGGGAAAATCAAACTCCGACATGGTACAAGTTGCAAGATCACCCAGCTAGCCTATGATGGGCTGTCACTAGATAGGCTTAACTGTCAACTTTCCCATGGCTGCGTCATTCTCAGCCCGATCTACACTCAAGAGTACACGATCAATGAAGCGCTAAGGGGAAAGTAGAAATCCTGCTTGATACAAGTTGCCGAGTAAGCGATCAATGAAACCCTATGGTGAAAATCAAACTCCGGCATGATACAAGTTACAAGATCACCCAGCTAGCCTATGATGGGTTGTCACTAGATAGGCTTAACTGTCAACTTTCCCATGGCTGCGACCTTCTCAGCCCGAGCTACACTCAAGAGTACACGATCAATGAGACCCTATGGGGAAAATCAAACTCCGACATGGTACATGTTGCAAGCTCACCCAGCTAGCCTATGATGGGCTGTCACTAGATAGGCTTAACTGTCAACTTTCCCATGGCTGCGTCATTCTCAGCCCGAGCTACACTCAAGAGTACACGATCAATGAAGCGCTAAGGGGAAAGTAGAAATCCTGCTTGATACAAGTTGCCGAGTAAGCGATCAATGAAACCCTATGGTGAAAATCAAACTCCGGCATGATACAAGTTACAAGATCACCCAGCTAGCCTATGATGGGTTGTCACTAGATAGGCTTAACTGTCAAATTTCCCATGGCTGCGACCTTCTCAGCCCGAGCTACACTCAAGAGTACACGATCAATGAAACCCTATGGGGAAAATCAAACTCCGACATGGTACAAGTTGCAAGCTCACCCAGCTAGCCTATGATGGGCTGTCACTAGATAGGCTTAACTGTCAACTTTCCCATGGCTGCGTCATTCTCAGCCCGAGCTACATTCAAGAGTACAAGATCAATGAAGCGCTAAGGGGAAAGTAGAAATCCTGCTTCATACAAGTTGCCGAGTAAGCGATCAATGAAACCCTATGGTGAAAATCAAACTCCGGCATGATACAAGTTACAAGATCACCCAGCTAGCCTATGATGGGTTGTCACTAGATAGGCTTAACTGTCAACTTTCCCATGGCTGCGACCTTCTCAGCCCGAGCTACACTCAAGAGTACACGATCAATGAAACCGTATGGGGAAAATCAAACTCCGACATGGTACAAGTTGCAAGATCACCCAGCTAGCCTATGATGGGCTGTCACTAGATAGGCTTAACTGTCAACTTTCCCATGGCTGCGTCATTCTCAGCCCGATCTACACTCAAGAGTACACGATCAATGAAGCGCTAAGGGGAAAGTAGAAATCCTGCTTGATACAAGTTGCCGAGTAAGCGATCAATGAAACCCTATGGTGAAAATCAAACTCCGGCATGATACAAGTTACAAGATCACCCAGCTAGCCTATGATGGGTTGTCACTAGATAGGCTTAACTGTCAACTTTCCCATGGCTGCGACCTTCTCAGCCCGAGCTACACTCAAGAGTACACGATCAATGAAACCCTATGGGGAAAATCAAACTCCGACATGGTACAAGTTGCAAGCTCACCCAGCTAGCCTATGATGGGCTGTCACTAGATAGGCTTAACTGTCAACTTTCCCATGGCTGCGTCATTCTCAGCCCGAGCTACACTCAAGAGTACACGATCAATGAAGCGCTAAGGGGAAAGTAGAAATCCTGCTTGATACAAGTTGCCGAGTAAGCGATCAATGAAACCCTATGGTGAAAATCAAACTCCGGCATGATACAAGTTACAAGATCACCCAGCTAGCCTATGATGGGTTGTCACTAGATAGGCTTAACTGTCAACTTTCCCATGGCTGCGACCTTCTCAGCCCGAGCTACACTCAAGAGTACACGATCAATGAAACCCTATGGGGAAAATCAAACTCCGACATGGTACAAGTTGCAAGCTCACCCAGCTAGCCTATGATGGGCTGTCACTAGATAGGCTTAACTGTCAACTTTCCCATGGCTGCGTCATTCTCAGCCCGAGCTACACTCAAGAGTACACGATCAATGAAGCGCTAAGGGGAAAGTAGAAATCCTGCTTGATACAAGTTGCCGAGTAAGCGATCAATGAAACCCTATGGTGAAAATCAAACTCCGGCATGATACAAGTTACAAGATCACCCAGCTAGCCTATGATGGGTTGTCACTAGATAGGCTTAACTGTCAACTTTCCCATGGCTGCGACCTTCTCAGCCCGAGCTACACTCAAGAGTACACGATCAATGAAACCCTATGGGGAAAATCAAACTCCGACATGGTACAAGTTGCAAGCTCACCCAGCTAGCCTATGATGGGCTGTCACTAGATAGGCTTAACTGTCAACTTTCCCATGGCTGCGTCATTCTCAGCCCGAGCTACACTCAAGAGTACACGATCAATGAAGCGCTAAGGGGAAAGTAGAAATCCTGCTTGATACAAGTTGCCGAGTAAGCGATCAATGAAACCCTATGGTGAAAATCAAACTCCGGCATGATACAAGTTACAAGATCACCCAGCTAGCCTATGATGGGTTGTCACTAGATAGGCTTAACTGTCAAATTTCCCATGGCTGCGACCTTCTCAGCCCGAGCTACACTCAAGAGTACACGATCAATGAAACCCTATGGGGAAAATCAAACTCCGACATGGTACAAGTTGCAAGATCACCCAGCTAGCCTATGATGGGCTGTCACTAGATAGGCTTAACTGTCAACTTTCCCATGGCTGCGACCTTCTCAGCCCGAGCTACACTCAAGAGTACACGATCAATGAAACCGTATGGGGAAAATCAAACTCCGACATGGTACAAGTTGCAAGATCACCCAGCTAGCCTATGATGGGCTGTCACTAGATAGGCTTAACTGTCAACTTTCCCATGGCTGCGTCATTCTCAGCCCGATCTACACTCAAGAGTACACGATCAATGAAGCGCTAAGGGGAAAGTAGAAATCCTGCTTGATACAAGTTGCCGAGTAAGCGATCAATGAAACCCTATGGTGAAAATCAAACTCCGGCATGATACAAGTTACAAGATCACCCAGCTAGCCTATGATGGGTTGTCACTAGATAGGCTTAACTGTCAACTTTCCCATGGCTGCGACCTTCTCAGCCCGAGCTACACTCAAGAGTACACGATCAATGAAACCCTATGGGGAAAATCAAACTCCGACATGGTACAAGTTGCAAGCTCACCCAGCTAGCCTATGATGGGCTGTCACTAGATAGGCTTAACTGTCAACTTTCCCATGGCTGCGTCATTCTCAGCCCGAGCTACACTCAAGAGTACACGATCAATGAAGCGCTAAGGGGAAAGTAGAAATCCTGCTTGATACAAGTTGCCGAGTAAGCGATCAATGAAACCCTATGGTGAAAATCAAACTCCGGCATGATACAAGTTACAAGATCACCCAGCTAGCCTATGATGGGTTGTCACTAGATAGGCTTAACTGTCAACTTTCCCATGGCTGCGACCTTCTCAGCCCGAGCTACACTCAAGAGTACACGATCAATGAAACCCTATGGGGAAAATCAAACTCCGACATGGTACAAGTTGCAAGCTCACCCAGCTAGCCTATGATGGGCTGTCACTAGATAGGCTTAACTGTCAACTTTCCCATGGCTGCGTCATTCTCAGCCCGAGCTACATTCAAGAGTACAAGATCAATGAAGCGCTAAGGGGAAAGTAGAAATCCTGCTTCATACAAGTTGCCGAGTAAGCGATCAATGAAACCCTATGGTGAAAATCAAACTCCGGCATGATAAAAGTTGCAAGATCACCCAGCTAGCCTATGATGGGTTGTCACTAGATAGGCTTAACTGTCAACTTTCCCATGGCTGCGACCTTCTCAGCCCGTGCTACACTCAAGAGTACACGATCAATGAAACCCTATGGGGAAAATCAAACTCCGACATGGTACAAGTTGCAAGCTCACCCAGCTAGCCTATGATGGGCTGTCACTAGATAGGCTTAACTGTCAACTTTCCCATGGCTGCGTCATTCTCAGCCCGAGCTACACTCAAGAGTACACGATCAATGAAGCGCAAAGGGGAAAGTAGAAATCCTGCTTCATACAAGTTGCCGAGTAAGCGATCAATGAAACCCTATGGTGAAAATCAAACTCCGGCATGATAAAAGTTGCAAGATCACCCAGCTAGCCTATGATGGGTTGTCACTAGATAGGCTTAACTGTCAACTATCCCATGGCTGCGAAATTCTCAGTCCGAGCTACACTCAAGAGTACACGATCAGTGAAACCGTATGGGGAAAATCAAACTCCGACATGGTACAAGTTGCAAGCTCACCCAGCTAGCCTATGATGGGCTGTCACTAGATAGGCTTAACTGTCAACTTTCCCATGGCTGCGTCATTCTCAGCCCGATCTACACTCAAGAGTACACGATCAATGAAGCGCTAAGGGGAAAGTAGAAATCCTGCTTGATACAAGTTGCCGAGTAAGCGATCAATGAAACCCTATGGTGAAAATCAAACTCCGGCATGATACAAGTTACAAGATCACCCAGCTAGCCTATGATGGGTTGTCACTAGATAGGCTTAACTGTCAACTTTCCCATGGCTGCGACCTTCTCAGCCCGAGCTACACTCAAGAGTACACGATCAATGAGACCCTATGGGGAAAATCAAACTCCGACATGGTACATGTTGCAAGCTCACCCAGCTAGCCTATGATGGGCTGTCACTAGATAGGCTTAACTGTCAACTTTCCCATGGCTGCGTCATTCTCAGCCCGAGCTACACTCAAGAGTACACGATCAATGAAGCGCTAAGGGGAAAGTAGAAATCCTGCTTGATACAAGTTGCCGAGTAAGCGATCAATGAAACCCTATGGTGAAAATCAAACTCCGGCATGATACAAGTTACAAGATCACCCAGCTAGCCTATGATGGGTTGTCACTAGATAGGCTTAACTGTCAACTTTCCCATGGCTGCGACCTTCTCAGCCCGAGCTACACTCAAGAGTACACGATCAATGAAACCCTATGGGGAAAATCAAACTCCGACATGGTACAAGTTGCAAGCTCACCCAGCTAGCCTATGATGGGCTGTCACTAGATAGGCTTAACTGTCAACTTTCCCATGGCTGCGTCATTCTCAGCCCGAGCTACACTCAAGAGTACACGATCAATGAAGCGCTAAGGGGAAAGTAGAAATCCTGCTTGATACAAGTTGCCGAGTAAGCGATCAATGAAACCCTATGGTGAAAATCAAACTCCGGCATGATACAAGTTACAAGATCACCCAGCTAGCCTATGATGGGTTGTCACTAGATAGGCTTAACTGTCAACTTTCCCATGGCTGCGACCTTCTCAGCCCGAGCTACACTCAAGAGTACACGATCAATGAAACCCTATGGGGAAAATCAAACTCCGACATGGTACAAGTTGCAAGCTCACCCAGCTAGCCTATGATGGGCTGTCACTAGATAGGCTTAACTGTCAACTTTCCCATGGCTGCGTCATTCTCAGCCCGAGCTACACTCAAGAGTACACGATCAATGAAGCGCTAAGGGGAAAGTAGAAATCCTGCTTGATACAAGTTGCCGAGTAAGCGATCAATGAAACCCTATGGTGAAAATCAAACTCCGGCATGATACAAGTTACAAGATCACCCAACTAGCCTATGATGGGTTGTCACTAGATAGGCTTAACTGTCAACTTTCCCATGGCTGCGACCTTCTCAGCCCGAGCTACACTCAAGAGTACACGATCAATGAAACCCTATGGGGAAAATCAAACTCCGACATGGTACAAGTTGCAAGATCACCCAGCTAGCCTATGATGGGCTGTCACTAGATAGGCTTAACTGTCAACTTTCCCATGGCTGCGACCTTCTCAGCCCGAGCTACACTCAAGAGTACACGATCAATGAAACCGTATGGGGAAAATCAAACTCCGACATGGTACAAGTTGCAAGATCACCCAGCTAGCCTATGATGGGCTGTCACTAGATAGGCTTAACTGTCAACTTTCCCATGGCTGCGTCATTCTCAGCCCGATCTACACTCAAGAGTACACGATCAATGAAGCGCTAAGGGGAAAGTAGAAATCCTGCTTGATACAAGTTGCAGAGTAAGCGATCAATGAAACCCTATGGTGAAAATCAAACTCCGGCATGATACAAGTTACAAGATCACCCAGCTAGCCTATGATGGGTTGTCACTAGATAGGCTTAACTGTCAACTTTCCCATGGCTGCGACCTTCTCAGCCCGAGCTACACTCAAGAGTACACGATCAATGAAACCCTATGGGGAAAATCAAACTCCGACATGGTACAAGTTGCAAGCTCACCCAGCTAGCCTATGATGGGCTGTCACTAGATAGGCTTAACTGTCAACTTTCCCATGGCTGCGTCATTCTCAGCCCGAGCTACACTCAAGAGTACACGATCAATGAAGCGCTAAGGGGAAAGTAGAAATCCTGCTTCATACAAGTTGCCGAGTAAGCGATCAATGAAACCCTATGGTGAAAATCAAACTCCGGCATGATACAAGTTACAAGATCACCCAGCTAGCCTATGATGGGTTGTCACTAGATAGGCTTAACTGTCAACTTTCCCATGGCTGCGACCTTCTCAGCCCGAGCTACACTCAAGAGTACACGATCAATGAAACCCTATGGGGAAAATCAAACTCCGACATGGTACAAGTTGCAAGCTCACCCAGCTAGCCTATGATGGGCTGTCACTAGATAGGCTTAACTGTCAACTTTCCCATGGCTGCGTCATTCTCAGCCCGAGCTACATTCAAGAGTACACGATCAATGAAGCGCTAAGGGGAAAGTAGAAATCCTGCTTCATACAAGTTGCCGAGTAAGCGATCAATGAAACCCTATGGTGAAAATCAAACTCCGGCATGATAAAAGTTGCAAGATCACCCAGCTAGCCTATGATGGGTTGTCACTAGATAGGCTTAACTGTCAACTTTCCCATGGCTGCGACCTTCTCAGCCCGAGCTACACTCAAGAGTACACGATCAATGAAACCCTATGGGGAAAATCAAACTCCGACATGGTACAAGTTGCAAGCTCACCCAGCTAGCCTATGATGGGCTGTCACTAGATAGGCTTAACTGTCAACTTTCCCATGGCTGCGTCATTCTCAGCCCGAGCTACACTCAAGAGTACACGATCAATGAAGCGCTAAGGGGAAAGTAGAAATCCTGCTTCATACAAGTTGCCGAGTAAGCGATCAATGAAACCCTATGGTGAAAATCAAACTCCGGCATGATACAAGTTACAAGATCACCCAGCTAGCCTATGATGGGTTGTCACTAGATAGGCTTAACTGTCAACTTTCCCATGGCTGCGACCTTCTCAGCCCGAGCTACACTCAAGAGTACACGATCAATGAAACCCTATGGGGAAAATCAAACTCCGACATGGTACAAGTTGCAAGCTCACCCAGCTAGCCTATGATGGGCTGTCACTAGATAGGCTTAACTGTCAACTTTCCCATGGCTGCGTCATTCTCAGCCCGAGCTACATTCAAGAGTACAAGATCAATGAAGCGCTAAGGGGAAAGTAGAAATCCTGCTTCATACAAGTTGCCGAGTAAGCGATCAATGAAACCCTATGGTGAAAATCAAACTCCGGCATGATACAAGTTACAAGATCACCCAGCTAGCCTATGATGGGTTGTCACTAGATAGGCTTAACTGTCAACTTTCCCATGGCTGCGACCTTCTCAGCCCGAGCTACACTCAAGAGTACACGATCAATGAAACCGTATGGGGAAAATCAAACTCCGACATGGTACAAGTTGCAAGATCACCCAGCTAGCCTATGATGGGCTGTCACTAGATAGGCTTAACTGTCAACTTTCCCATGGCTGCGTCATTCTCAGCCCGATCTACACTCAAGAGTACACGATCAATGAAGCGCTAAGGGGAAAGTAGAAATCCTGCTTGATACAAGTTGCCGAGTAAGCGATCAATGAAACCCTATGGTGAAAATCAAACTCCGGCATGATACAAGTTACAAGATCACCCAGCTAGCCTATGATGGGTTGTCACTAGATAGGCTTAACTGTCAACTTTCCCATGGCTGCGACCTTCTCAGCCCGAGCTACACTCAAGAGTACACGATCAATGAAACCCTATGGGGAAAATCAAACTCCGACATGGTACAAGTTGCAAGCTCACCCAGCTAGCCTATGATGGGCTGTCACTAGATAGGCTTAACTGTCAACTTTCCCATGGCTGCGTCATTCTCAGCCCGAGCTACACTCAAGAGTACACGATCAATGAAGCGCTAAGGGGAAAGTAGAAATCCTGCTTGATACAAGTTGCCGAGTAAGCGATCAATGAAACCCTATGGTGAAAATCAAACTCCGGCATGATACAAGTTACAAGATCACCCAGCTAGCCTATGATGGGTTGTCACTAGATAGGCTTAACTGTCAACTTTCCCATGGCTGCGACCTTCTCAGCCCGAGCTACACTCAAGAGTACACGATCAATGAAACCCTATGGGGAAAATCAAACTCCGACATGGTACAAGTTGCAAGCTCACCCAGCTAGCCTATGATGGGCTGTCACTAGATAGGCTTAACTGTCAACTTTCCCATGGCTGCGTCATTCTCAGCCCGAGCTACACTCAAGAGTACACGATCAATGAAGCGCTAAGGGGAAAGTAGAAATCCTGCTTGATACAAGTTGCCGAGTAAGCGATCAATGAAGCCCTATGGTGAAAATCAAACTCCGGCATGATACAAGTTACAAGATCACCCAGCTAGCCTATGATGGGTTGTCACTAGATAGGCTTAACTGTCAACTTTCCCATGGCTGCGACCTTCTCAGCCCGAGCTACACTCAAGAGTACACGATCAATGAAACCCTATGGGGAAAATCAAACTCCGACATGGTACAAGTTGCAAGATCACCCAGCTAGCCTATGATGGGCTGTCACTAGATAGGCTTAACTGTCAACTTTCCCATGGCTGCGACCTTCTCAGCCCGAGCTACACTCAAGAGTACACGATCAATGAAACCGTATGGGGAAAATCAAACTCCGACATGGTACAAGTTGCAAGATCACCCAGCTAGCCTATGATGGGCTGTCACTAGATAGGCTTAACTGTCAACTTTCCCATGGCTGCGTCATTCTCAGCCTGATCTACACTCAAGAGTACACGATCAATGAAGCGCTAAGGGGAAAGTAGAAATCCTGCTTGATACAAGTTGCAGAGTAAGCGATCAATGAAACCCTATGGTGAAAATCAAACTCCGGCATGATACAAGTTACAAGATCACCCAGCTAGCCTATGATGGGTTGTCACTAGATAGGCTTAACTGTCAACTTTCCCATGGCTGCGACCTTCTCAGCCCGAGCTACACTCAAGAGTACACGATCAATGAAACCCTATGGGGAAAATCAAACTCCGACATGGTACAAGTTGCAAGCTCACCCAGCTAGCCTATGATGGGCTGTCACTAGATAGGCTTAACTGTCAACTTTCCCATGGCTGCGTCATTCTCAGCCCGAGCTACACTCAAGAGTACACGATCAATGAAGCGCTAAGGGGAAAGTAGAAATCCTGCTTCATACAAGTTGCCGAGTAAGCGATCAATGAAACCCTATGGTGAAAATCAAACTCCGGCATGATACAAGTTACAAGATCACCCAGCTAGCCTATGATGGGTTGTCACTAGATAGGCTTAACTGTCAACTTTCCCATGGCTGCGACCTTCTCAGCCCGAGCTACACTCAAGAGTACACGATCAATGAAACCCTATGGGGAAAATCAAACTCCGACATGGTACAAGTTGCAAGCTCACCCAGCTAGCCTATGATGGGCTGTCACTAGATAGGCTTAACTGTCAACTTTCCCATGGCTGCGTCATTCTCAGCCCGAGCTACATTCAAGAGTACACGATCAATAAAGCGCTAAGGGGAAAGTAGAAATCCTGCTTGATACAAGTTGCCGAGTAAGCGATCAATGAAACCCTATGGTGAAAATCAAACTCCGGCATGATAAAAGTTGCAAGATCACCCAGCTAGCCTATGATGGGTTGTCACTAGATAGGCTTAACTGTCAACTTTCCCATGGCTGCGACCTTCTCAGCCCGAGCTACACTCAAGAGTACACGATCAATGAAACCCTATGGGGAAAATCAAACTCCGACATGGTACAAGTTGCAAGCTCACCCAGCTAGCCTATGATGGGCTGTCACTAGATAGGCTTAACTGTCAACTTTCCCATGGCTGCGTCATTCTCAGCCCGAGCTACACTCAAGAGTACACGATCAATGAAGCGCTAAGGGGAAAGTAGAAATCCTGCTTCATACAAGTTGCCGAGTAAGCGATCAATGAAACCCTATGGTGAAAATCAAACTCCGGCATGATACAAGTTACAAGATCACCCAGCTAGCCTATGATGGGTTGTCACTAGATAGGCTTAACTGTCAACTTTCCCATGGCTGCGACCTTCTCAGCCCGAGCTACACTCAAGAGTACACGATCAATGAAACCCTATGGGGAAAATCAAACTCCGACATGGTACAAGTTGCAAGCTCACCCAGCTAGCCTATGATGGGCTGTCACTAGATAGGCTTAACTGTCAACTTTCCCATGGCTGCGTCATTCTCAGCCCGAGCTACATTCAAGAGTACAAGATCAATGAAGCGCTAAGGGGAAAGTAGAAATCCTGCTTCATACAAGTTGCCGAGTAAGCGATCAATGAAACCCTATGGTGAAAATCAAACTCCGGCATGATAAAAGTTGCAAGATCACCCAGCTAGCCTATGATGGGTTGTCACTAGATAGGCTTAACTGTCAACTTTCCCATGGCTGCGACCTTCTCAGCCCGTGCTACACTCAAGAGTACACGATCAATGAAACCCTATGGGGAAAATCAAACTCCGACATGGTACAAGTTGCAAGCTCACCCAGCTAGCCTATGATGGGCTGTCACTAGATAGGCTTAACTGTCAACTTTCCCATGGCTGCGTCATTCTCAGCCCGAGCTACACTCAAGAGTACACGATCAATGAAGCGCTAAGGGGAAAGTAGAAATCCTGCTTCATACAAGTTGCCGAGTAAGCGATCAATGAAACCCTATGGTGAAAATCAAACTCCGGCATGATAAAAGTTGCAAGATCACCCAGCTAGCCTATGATGGGTTGTCACTAGATAGGCTTAACTGTCAACTATCCCATGGCTGCGAAATTCTCAGCCCGAGCTACACTCAAGAGTACACGATCAGTGAAACCGTATGGGGAAAATCAAACTCCGACATGGTACAAGTTGCAAGATCACCCAGCTAGCCTATGATGGGCTGTCACTAGATAGGCTTAACTGTCAACTTTCCCATGGCTGCGTCATTCTCAGCCCGATCTACACTCAAGAGTACACGATCAATGAAGCGCTAAGGGGAAAGTAGAAATCCTGCTTGATACAAGTTGCCGAGTAAGCGATCAATGAAACCCTATGGTGAAAATCAAACTCCGGCATGATACAAGTTACAAGATCACCCAGCTAGCCTATGATGGGTTGTCACTAGATAGGCTTAACTGTCAACTTTCCCATGGCTGCGACCTTCTCAGCCCGAGCTACACTCAAGAGTACACGATCAATGAGACCCTATGGGGAAAATCAAACTCCGACATGGTACATGTTGCAAGCTCACCCAGCTAGCCTATGATGGGCTGTCACTAGATAGGCTTAACTGTCAACTTTCCCATGGCTGCGTCATTCTCAGCCCGAGCTACACTCAAGAGTACACGATCAATGAAGCGCTAAGGGGAAAGTAGAAATCCTGCTTGATACAAGTTGCCGAGTAAGCGATCAATGAAACCCTATGGTGAAAATCAAACTCCGGCATGATACAAGTTACAAGATCACCCAGCTAGCCTATGATGGGTTGTCACTAGATAGGCTTAACTGTCAACTTTCCCATGGCTGCGACCTTCTCAGCCCGAGCTACACTCAAGAGTACACGATCAATGAAACCGTATGGGGAAAATCAAACTCCGACATGGTACAAGTTGCAAGATCACCCAGCTAGCCTATGATGGGCTGTCACTAGATAGGCTTAACTGTCAACTTTCCCATGGCTGCGTCATTCTCAGCCCGATCTACACTCAAGAGTACACGATCAATGAAGCGCTAAGGGGAAAGTAGAAATCCTGCTTGATACAAGTTCCCGAGTAAGCGATCAATGAAACCCTATGGTGAAAATCAAACTCCGGCATGATACAAGTTACAAGATCACCCAGCTAGCCTATGATGGGTTGTCACTAGATAGGCTTAACTGTCAACTTTCCCATGGCTGCGACCTTCTCAGCCCGAGCTACACTCAAGAGTACACGATCAATGAAACCCTATGGGGAAAATCAAACTCCGACATGGTACAAGTTGCAAGCTCACCCAGCTAGCCTATGATGGGCTGTCACTAGATAGGCTTAACTGTCAACTTTCCCATGGCTGCGTCATTCTCAGCCCGAGCTACATTCAAGAGTACAAGATCAATGAAGCGCTAAGGGGAAAGTAGAAATCCTGCTTCATACAAGTTGCCGAGTAAGCGATCAATGAAACCCTATGGTGAAAATCAAACTCCGGCATGATAAAAGTTGCAAGATCACCCAGCTAGCCTATGATGGGTTGTCACTAGATAGGCTTAACTGTCAACTTTCCCATGGCTGCGACCTTCTCAGCCCGTGCTACACTCAAGAGTACACGATCAATGAAACCCTATGGGGAAAATCAAACTCCGACATGGTACAAGTTGCAAGCTCACCCAGCTAGCCTATGATGGGCTGTCACTAGATAGGCTTAACTGTCAACTTTCCCATGGCTGCGTCATTCTCAGCCCGAGCTACACTCAAGAGTACACGATCAATGAAGCGCTAAGGGGAAAGTAGAAATCCTGCTTCATACAAGTTGCCGAGTAAGCGATCAATGAAACCCTATGGTGAAAATCAAACTCCGGCATGATAAAAGTTGCAAGATCACCCAGCTAGCCTATGATGGGTTGTCACTAGATAGGCTTAACTGTCAACTATCCCATGGCTGCGAAATTCTCAGCCCGAGCTACACTCAAGAGTACACGATCAGTGAAACCGTATGGGGAAAATCAAACTCCGACATGGTACAAGTTGCAAGATCACCCAGCTAGCCTATGATGGGCTGTCACTAGATAGGCTTAACTGTCAACTTTCCCATGGCTGCGTCATTCTCAGCCCGATCTACACTCAAGAGTACACGATCAATGAAGCGCTAAGGGGAAAGTAGAAATCCTGCTTGATACAAGTTGCCGAGTAAGCGATCAATGAAACCCTATGGTGAAAATCAAACTCCGGCATGATACAAGTTACAAGATCACCCAGCTAGCCTATGATGGGTTGTCACTAGATAGGCTTAACTGTCAACTTTCCCATGGCTGCGACCTTCTCAGCCCGAGCTACACTCAAGAGTACACGATCAATGAGACCCTATGGGGAAAATCAAACTCCGACATGGTACATGTTGCAAGCTCACCCAGCTAGCCTATGATGGGCTGTCACTAGATAGGCTTAACTGTCAACTTTCCCATGGCTGCGTCATTCTCAGCCCGAGCTACACTCAAGAGTACACGATCAATGAAGCGCTAAGGGGAAAGTAGAAATCCTGCTTGATACAAGTTGCCGAGTAAGCGATCAATGAAACCCTATGGTGAAAATCAAACTCCGGCATGATACAAGTTACAAGATCACCCAGCTAGCCTATGATGGGTTGTCACTAGATAGGCTTAACTGTCAACTTTCCCATGGCTGCGACCTTCTCAGCCCGAGCTACACTCAAGAGTACACGATCAATGAAACCGTATGGGGAAAATCAAACTCCGACATGGTACAAGTTGCAAGATCACCCAGCTAGCCTATGATGGGCTGTCACTAGATAGGCTTAACTGTCAACTTTCCCATGGCTGCGTCATTCTCAGCCCGATCTACACTCAAGAGTACACGATCAATGAAGCGCTAAGGGGAAAGTAGAAATCCTGCTTGATACAAGTTCCCGAGTAAGCGATCAATGAAACCCTATGGTGAAAATCAAACTCCGGCATGATACAAGTTACAAGATCACCCAGCTAGCCTATGATGGGTTGTCACTAGATAGGCTTAACTGTCAACTTTCCCATGGCTGCGACCTTCTCAGCCCGAGCTACACTCAAGAGTACACGATCAATGAAACCCTATGGGGAAAATCAAACTCCGACATGGTACAAGTTGCAAGCTCACCCAGCTAGCCTATGATGGGCTGTCACTAGATAGGCTTAACTGTCAACTTTCCCATGGCTGCGTCATTCTCAGCCCGAGCTACACTCAAGAGTACACGATCAATGAAGCGCTAAGGGGAAAGTAGAAATCCTGCTTGATACAAGTTGCCGAGTAAGCGATCAATGAAACCCTATGGTGAAAATCAAACTCCGGCATGATACAAGTTACAAGATCACCCAGCTAGCCTATGATGGGTTGTCACTAGATAGGCTTAACTGTCAACTTTCCCATGGCTGCGACCTTCTCAGCCCGAGCTACACTCAAGAGTACACGATCAATGAAACCCTATGGGGAAAATCAAACTCCGACATGGTACAAGTTGCAAGCTCACCCAGCTAGCCTATGATGGGCTGTCACTAGATAGGCTTAACTGTCAACTTTCCCATGGCTGCGTCATTCTCAGCCCGAGCTACACTCAAGAGTACACGATCAATGAAGCGCTAAGGGGAAAGTAGAAATCCTGCTTGATACAAGTTGCCGAGTAAGCGATCAATGAAACCCTATGGTGAAAATCAAACTCCGGCATGATACAAGTTACAAGATCACCCAGCTAGCCTATGATGGGTTGTCACTAGATAGGCTTAACTGTCAACTTTCCCATGGCTGCGACCTTCTCAGCCCGAGCTACACTCAAGAGTACACGATCAATGAAACCCTATGGGGAAAATCAAACTCCGACATGGTACAAGTTGCAAGATCACCCAGCTAGCCTATGATGGGCTGTCACTAGATAGGCTTAACTGTCAACTTTCCCATGGCTGCGACCTTCTCAGCCCGAGCTACACTCAAGAGTACACGATCAATGAAACCCTATGGGGAAAATCAAACTCCGACATGGTACAAGTTGCAAGATCACCCAGCTAGCCTATGATGGGCTGTCACTAGATAGGCTTAACTGTCAACTTTCCCATGGCTGCGTCATTCTCAGCCCGATCTACACTCAAGAGTACACGATCAATGAAGCGCTAAGGGGAAAGTAGAAATCCTGCTTGATACAAGTTGCAGAGTAAGCGATCAATGAAACCCTATGGTGAAAATCAAACTCCGGCATGATACAAGTTACAAGATCACCCAGCTAGCCTATGATGGGTTGTCACTAGATAGGCTTAACTGTCAACTTTCCCATGGCTGCGACCTTCTCAGCCCGAGCTACACTCAAGAGTACACGATCAATGAAACCCTATGGGGAAAATCAAACTCCGACATGGTACAAGTTGCAAGCTCACCCAGCTAGCCTATGATGGGCTGTCACTAGATAGGCTTAACTGTCAACTTTCCCATGGCTGCGTCATTCTCAGCCCGAGCTACACTCAAGAGTACACGATCAATGAAGCGCTAAGGGGAAAGTAGAAATCCTGCTTCATACAAGTTGCCGAGTAAGCGATCAATGAAACCCTATGGTGAAAATCAAACTCCGGCATGATACAAGTTACAAGATCACCCAGCTAGCCTATGATGGGTTGTCACTAGATAGGCTTAACTGTCAACTTTCCCATGGCTGCGACCTTCTCAGCCCGAGCTACACTCAAGAGTACACGATCAATGAAACCCTATGGGGAAAATCAAACTCCGACATGGTACAAGTTGCAAGCTCACCCAGCTAGCCTATGATGGGCTGTCACTAGATAGGCTTAACTGTCAACTTTCCCATGGCTGCGTCATTCTCAGCCCGAGCTACACTCAAGAGTACACGATCAATGAAGCGCTAAGGGGAAAGTAGAAATCCTGCTTGATACAAGTTGCCGAGTAAGCGATCAATGAAACCCTATGGTGAAAATCAAACTCCGGCATGATACAAGTTACAAGATCACCCAGCTAGCCTATGATGGGTTGTCACTAGATAGGCTTAACTGTCAACTTTCCCATGGCTGCGACCTTCTCAGCCCGAGCTACACTCAAGAGTACACGATCAATGAAACCCTATGGGGAAAATCAAACTCCGACATGGTACAAGTTGCAAGCTCACCCAGCTAGCCTATGATGGGCTGACACTAGATAGGCTTAACTGTCAACTTTCCCATGGCTGCGTCATTCTCAGCCCGAGCTACACTCAAGAGTACACGATCAATGAAGCGCTAAGGGGAAAGTAGAAATCCTGCTTCATACAAGTTGCCGAGTAAGCGATCAATGAAACCCTATGGTGAAAATCAAACTCCGGCATGATACAAGTTACAAGATCACCCAGCTAGCCTATGATGGGTTGTCACTAGATAGGCTTAACTGTCAACTTTCCCATGGCTGCGACCTTCTCAGCCCGAGCTACACTCAAGAGTACACGATCAATGAAACCCTATGGGGAAAATCAAACTCCGACATGGTACAAGTTGCAAGCTCACCCAGCTAGCCTATGATGGGCTGTCACTAGATAGGCTTAACTGTCAACTTTCCCATGGCTGCGTCATTCTCAGCCCGAGCTACATTCAAGAGTACAAGATCAATGAAGCGCTAAGGGGAAAGTAGAAATCCTGCTTCATACAAGTTGCCGAGTAAGCGATCAATGAAACCCTATGGTGAAAATCAAACTCCGGCATGATAAAAGTTGCAAGATCACCCAGCTAGCCTATGATGGGTTGTCACTAGATAGGCTTAACTGTCAACTTTCCCATGGCTGCGACCTTCTCAGCCCGTGCTACACTCAAGAGTACACGATCAATGAAACCCTATGGGGAAAATCAAACTCCGACATGGTACAAGTTGCAAGCTCACCCAGCTAGCCTATGATGGGCTGTCACTAGATAGGCTTAACTGTCAACTTTCCCATGGCTGCGTCATTCTCAGCCCGAGCTACACTCAAGAGTACACGATCAATGAAGCGCTAAGGGGAAAGTAGAAATCCTGCTTCATACAAGTTGCCGAGTAAGCGATCAATGAAACCCTATGGTGAAAATCAAACTCCGGCATGATAAAAGTTGCAAGATCACCCAGCTAGCCTATGATGGGTTGTCACTAGATAGGCTTAACTGTCAACTATCCCATGGCTGCGAAATTCTCAGCCCGAGCTACACTCAAGAGTACACGATCAGTGAAACCGTATGGGGAAAATCAAACTCCGACATGGTACAAGTTGCAAGATCACCCAGCTAGCCTATGATAGGCTGTCACTAGATAGGCTTAACTGTCAACTTTCCCATGGCTGCGTCATTCTCAGCCCGATCTACACTCAAGAGTACACGATCAATGAAGCGCTAAGGGGAAAGTAGAAATCCTGCTTGATACAAGTTGCCGAGTAAGCGATCAATGAAACCCTATGGTGAAAATCAAACTCCGGCATGATACAAGTTACAAGATCACCCAGCTAGCCTATGATGGGTTGTCACTAGATAGGCTTAACTGTCAACTTTCCCATGGCTGCGACCTTCTCAGCCCGAGCTACACTCAAGAGTACACGATCAATGAGACCCTATGGGGAAAATCAAACTCCGACATGGTACATGTTGCAAGCTCACCCAGCTAGCCTATGATGGGCTGTCACTAGATAGGCTTAACTGTCAACTTTCCCATGGCTGCGTCATTCTCAGCCCGAGCTACACTCAAGAGTACACGATCAATGAAGCGCTAAGGGGAAAGTAGAAATCCTGCTTGATACAAGTTGCCGAGTAAGCGATCAATGAAACCCTATGGTGAAAATCAAACTCCGGCATGATAAAAGTTGCAAGATCACCCAGCTAGCCTATGATGGGTTGTCACTAGATAGGCTTAACTGTCAACTTTCCCATGGCTGCGACCTTCTCAGCCCGAGCTACACTCAAGAGTACACGATCAGTGAAACTGTATGGGGAAAATCAAACTCCGACATGGTACAAGTTGAAAGATCACCCAGCTAGCCTATGATGGGCTGTCACTAGATAGGCTTAACTGTCAACTTTCCCATGGCTGCGTCATTCTCAGCCCGATCTACACTCAAGAGTACACGATCAATGAAGCGCTAAGGGGAAAGTAGAAATCCTGCTTGATACAAGTTGCCGAGTAAGCGATCAATGAAACCCTATGGTGAAAATCAAACTCCGGCATGATACAAGTTACAAGATCACCCAGCTAGCCTATGATGGGTTGTCACTAGATAGGCTTAACTGTCAACTTTCCCATGGCTGCGACCTTCTCAGCCCGAGCTACACTCAAGAGTACACGATCAATGAAACCCTATGGGGAAAATCAAACTCCGACATGGTACAAGTTGCAAGCTCACCCAGCTAGCCTATGATGGGCTGTCACTAGATAGGCTTAACTGTCAACTTTCCCATGGCTGCGTCATTCTCAGCCCGAGCTACACTCAAGAGTACACGATCAATGAAGCGCTAAGGGGAAAGTAGAAATCCTGCTTGATACAAGTTGCCGAGTAAGCGATCAATGAAACCCTATGGTGAAAATCAAACTCCGGCATGATACAAGTTACAAGATCACCCAGCTAGCCTATGATGGGTTGTCACTAGATAGGCTTAACTGTCAACTTTCCCATGGCTGCGACCTTCTCAGCCCGAGCTACACTCAAGAGTACACGATCAATGAAACCGTATGGGGAAAATCAAACTCCGACATGGTAAAAGTTGCAAGATCACCCAGCTAGCCTATGATGGGCTGTCACTAGATAGGCTTAACTGTCAACTTTCCCATGGCTGCGTCATTCTCAGCCCGATCTACACTCAAGAGTACACGATCAATGAAGCGCTAAGGGGAAAGTAGAAATCCTGCTTGATACAAGTTGCCGAGTAAGCGATCAATGAAACCCTATGGTGAAAATCAAACTCCGGCATGATACAAGTTACAAGATCACCCAGCTAGCCTATGATGGGTTGTCACTAGATAGGCTTAACTGTCAACTTTCCCATGGCTGCGACCTTCTCAGCCCGAGCTACACTCAAGAGTACACGATCAATGAAACCCTATGGGGAAAATCAAACTCCGACATGGTACAAGTTGCAAGCTCACCCAGCTAGCCTATGATGGGCTGTCACTAGATAGGCTTAACTGTCAGCTTTCCCATGGCTGCGTCATTCTCAGCCCGAGCTACACTCAAGAGTACACGATCAATGAAGCGCTAAGGGGAAAGTAGAAATCCTGCTTGATACAAGTTGCCGAGTAAGCGATCAATGAAACCCTATGGTGAAAATCAAACTCCGGCATGATACAAGTTACAAGATCACCCAGCTAGCCTATGATGGGTTGTCACTAGATAGGCTTAACTGTCAACTTTCCCATGGCTGCGACCTTCTCAGCCCGAGCTACACTCAAGAGTACACGATCAATGAAACCCTATGGGGAAAATCAAACTCCGACATGGTACAAGTTGCAAGCTCACCCAGCTAGCCTATGATGGGCTGTCACTAGATAGGCTTAACTGTCAACTTTCCCATGGCTGCGTCATTCTCAGCCCGAGCTACACTCAAGAGTACACGATCAATGAAGCGCTAAGGGGAAAGTAGAAATCCTGCTTGATACAAGTTGCCGAGTAAGCGATCAATGAAACCCTATGGTGAAAATCAAACTCCGGCATGATACAAGTTACAAGATCACCCAGCTAGCCTATGATGGGTTGTCACTAGATAGGCTTAACTGTCAACTTTCCCATGGCTGCGACCTTCTCAGCCCGAGCTACACTCAAGAGTACACGATCAATGAAACCCTATGGGGAAAATCAAACTCCGACATGGTACAAGTTGCAAGCTCACCCAGCTAGCCTATGATGGGCTGTCACTAGATAGGCTTAACTGTCAACTTTCCCATGGCTGCGTCATTCTCAGCCCGAGCTACACTCAAGAGTACACGATCAATGAAGCGCTAAGGGGAAAGTAGAAATCCTGCTTGATACAAGTTGCCGAGTAAGCGATCAATGAAACCCTATGGTGAAAATCAAACTCCGGCATGATACAAGTTACAAGATCACCCAGCTAGCCTATGATGGGTTGTCACTAGATAGGCTTAACTGTCAACTTTCCCATGGCTGCGACCTTCTCAGCCCGAGCTACACTCAAGAGTACACGATCAATGAAACCCTATGGGGAAAATCAAACTCCGACATGGTACAAGTTGCAAGATCACCCAGCTAGCCTATGATGGGCTGTCACTAGATAGGCTTAACTGTCAACTTTCCCATGGCTGCGACCTTCTCAGCCCGAGCTACACTCAAGAGTACACGATCAATGAAACCGTATGGGGAAAATCAAACTCCGACATGGTACAAGTTGCAAGATCACCCAGCTAGCCTATGATGGGCTGTCACTAGATAGGCTTAACTGTCAACTTTCCCATGGCTGCGTCATTCTCAGCCCGATCTACACTCAAGAGTACACGATCAATGAAGCGCTAAGGGGAAAGTAGAAATCCTGCTTGATACAAGTTGCAGAGTAAGCGATCAATGAAACCCTATGGTGAAAATCAAACTCCGGCATGATACAAGTTACAAGATCACCCAGCTAGCCTATGATGGGTTGTCACTAGATAGGCTTAACTGTCAACTTTCCCATGGCTGCGACCTTCTCAGCCCGAGCTACACTCAAGAGTACACGATCAATGAAACCCTATGGGGAAAATCAAACTCCGACATGGTACAAGTTGCAAGCTCACCCAGCTAGCCTATGATGGGCTGTCACTAGATAGGCTTAACTGTCAACTTTCCCATGGCTGCGTCATTCTCAGCCCGAGCTACACTCAAGAGTACACGATCAATGAAGCGCTAAGGGGGAAAGTAGAAATCCTGCTTCATACAAGTTGCCGAGTAAGCGATCAATGAAACCCTATGGTGAAAATCAAACTCCGGCATGATACAAGTTACAAGATCACCCAGCTAGCCTATGATGGGTTGTCACTAGATAGGCTTAACTGTCAACTTTCCCATGGCTGCGACCTTCTCAGCCCGAGCTACACTCAAGAGTACACGATCAATGAAACCCTATGGGGAAAATCAAACTCCGACATGGTACAAGTTGCAAGCTCACCCAGCTAGCCTATGATGGGCTGTCACTAGATAGGCTTAACTGTCAACTTTCCCATGGCTGCGTCATTCTCAGCCCGAGCTACATTCAAGAGTACACGATCAATGAAGCGCTAAGGGGAAAGTAGAAATCCTGCTTCATACAAGTTGCCGAGTAAGCGATCAATGAAACCCTATGGTGAAAATCAAACTCCGGCATGATAAAAGTTGCAAGATCACCCAGCTAGCCTATGATGGGTTGTCACTAGATAGGCTTAACTGTCAACTTTCCCATGGCTGCGACCTTCTCAGCCCGAGCTACACTCAAGAGTACACGATCAATGAAACCCTATGGGGAAAATCAAACTCCGACATGGTACAAGTTGCAAGCTCACCCAGCTAGCCTATGATGGGCTGTCACTAGATAGGCTTAACTGTCAACTTTCCCATGGCTGCGTCATTCTCAGCCCGAGCTACACTCAAGAGTACACGATCAATGAAGCGCTAAGGGGAAAGTAGAAATCCTGCTTCATACAAGTTGCCGAGTAAGCGATCAATGAAACCCTATGGTGAAAATCAAACTCCGGCATGATACAAGTTACAAGATCACCCAGCTAGCCTATGATGGGTTGTCACTAGATAGGCTTAACTGTCAACTTTCCCATGGCTGCGACCTTCTCAGCCCGAGCTACACTCAAGAGTACACGATCAATGAAACCCTATGGGGAAAATCAAACTCCGACATGGTACAAGTTGCAAGCTCACCCAGCTAGCCTATGATGGGCTGTCACTAGATAGGCTTAACTGTCAACTTTCCCATGGCTGCGTCATTCTCAGCCCGAGCTACATTCAAGAGTACAAGATCAATGAAGCGCTAAGGGGAAAGTAGAAATCCTGCTTCATACAAGTTGCCGAGTAAGCGATCAATGAAACCCTATGGTGAAAATCAAACTCCGGCATGATACAAGTTACAAGATCACCCAGCTAGCCTATGATGGGTTGTCACTAGATAGGCTTAACTGTCAACTTTCCCATGGCTGCGACCTTCTCAGCCCGAGCTACACTCAAGAGTACACGATCAATGAAACCGTATGGGGAAAATCAAACTCCGACATGGTACAAGTTGCAAGATCACCCAGCTAGCCTATGATGGGCTGTCACTAGATAGGCTTAACTGTCAACTTTCCCATGGCTGCGTCATTCTCAGCCCGATCTACACTCAAGAGTACACGATCAATGAAGCGCTAAGGGGAAAGTAGAAATCCTGCTTGATACAAGTTGCCGAGTAAGCGATCAATGAAACCCTATGGTGAAAATCAAACTCCGGCATGATACAAGTTACAAGATCACCCAGCTAGCCTATGATGGGTTGTCACTAGATAGGCTTAACTGTCAACTTTCCCATGGCTGCGACCTTCTCAGCCCGAGCTACACTCAAGAGTACACGATCAATGAAACCCTATGGGGAAAATCAAACTCCGACATGGTACAAGTTGCAAGCTCACCCAGCTAGCCTATGATGGGCTGTCACTAGATAGGCTTAACTGTCAACTTTCCCATGGCTGCGTCATTCTCAGCCCGAGCTACACTCAAGAGTACACGATCAATGAAGCGCTAAGGGGAAAGTAGAAATCCTGCTTCATACAAGTTGCCGAGTAAGCGATCAATGAAACCCTATGGTGAAAATCAAACTCCGGCATGATACAAGTTACAAGATCACCCAGCTAGCCTATGATGGGTTGTCACTAGATAGGCTTAACTGTCAACTTTCCCATGGCTGCGACCTTCTCAGCCCGAGCTACACTCAAGAGTACACGATCAATGAAACCCTATGGGGAAAATCAAACTCCGACATGGTACAAGTTGCAAGCTCACCCAGCTAGCCTATGATGGGCTGTCACTAGATAGGCTTAACTGTCAACTTTCCCATGGCTGCGTCATTCTCAGCCCGAGCTACACTCAAGAGTACACGATCAATGAAGCGCTAAGGGGAAAGTAGAAATCCTGCTTGATACAAGTTGCCGAGTAAGCGATCAATGAAGCCCTATGGTGAAAATCAAACTCCGGCATGATACAAGTTACAAGATCACCCAGCTAGCCTATGATGGGTTGTCACTAGATAGGCTTAACTGTCAACTTTCCCATGGCTGCGACCTTCTCAGCCCGAGCTACACTCAAGAGTACACGATCAATGAAACCCTATGGGGAAAATCAAACTCCGACATGGTACAAGTTGCAAGATCACCCAGCTAGCCTATGATGGGCTGTCACTAGATAGGCTTAACTGTCAACTTTCCCATGGCTGCGACCTTCTCAGCCCGAGCTACACTCAAGAGTACACGATCAATGAAACCGTATGGGGAAAATCAAACTCCGACATGGTACAAGTTGCAAGATCACCCAGCTAGCCTATGATGGGCTGTCACTAGATAGGCTTAACTGTCAACTTTCCCATGGCTGCGTCATTCTCAGCCTGATCTACACTCAAGAGTACACGATCAATGAAGCGCTAAGGGGAAAGTAGAAATCCTGCTTGATACAAGTTGCAGAGTAAGCGATCAATGAAACCCTATGGTGAAAATCAAACTCCGGCATGATACAAGTTACAAGATCACCCAGCTAGCCTATGATGGGTTGTCACTAGATAGGCTTAACTGTCAACTTTCCCATGGCTGCGACCTTCTCAGCCCGAGCTACACTCAAGAGTACACGATCAATGAAACCCTATGGGGAAAATCAAACTCCGACATGGTACAAGTTGCAAGCTCACCCAGCTAGCCTATGATGGGCTGTCACTAGATAGGCTTAACTGTCAACTTTACCATGGCTGCGTCATTCTCAGCCCGAGCTACACTCAAGAGTACACGATCAATGAAGCGCTAAGGGGAAAGTAGAAATCCTGCTTCATACAAGTTGCCGAGTAAGCGATCAATGAAACCCTATGGTGAAAATCAAACTCCGGCATGATACAAGTTACAAGATCACCCAGCTAGCCTATGATGGGTTGTCACTAGATAGGCTTAACTGTCAACTTTCCCATGGCTGCGACCTTCTCAGCCCGAGCTACACTCAAGAGTACACGATCAATGAAACCCTATGGGGAAAATCAAACTCCGACATGGTACAAGTTGCAAGCTCACCCAGCTAGCCTATGATGGGCTGTCACTAGATAGGCTTAACTGTCAACTTTCCCATGGCTGCGTCATTCTCAGCCCGAGCTACATTCAAGAGTACACGATCAATAAAGCGCTAAGGGGAAAGTAGAAATCCTGCTTGATACAAGTTGCCGAGTAAGCGATCAATGAAACCCTATGGTGAAAATCAAACTCCGGCATGATAAAAGTTGCAAGATCACCCAGCTAGCCTATGATGGGTTGTCACTAGATAGGCTTAACTGTCAACTTTCCCATGGCTGCGACCTTCTCAGCCCGAGCTACACTCAAGAGTACACGATCAATGAAACCCTATGGGGAAAATCAAACTCCGACATGGTACAAGTTGCAAGCTCACCCAGCTAGCCTATGATGGGCTGTCACTAGATAGGCTTAACTGTCAACTTTCCCATGGCTGCGTCATTCTCAGCCCGAGCTACACTCAAGAGTACACGATCAATGAAGCGCTAAGGGGAAAGTAGAAATCCTGCTTCATACAAGTTGCCGAGTAAGCGATCAATGAAACCCTATGGTGAAAATCAAACTCCGGCATGATACAAGTTACAAGATCACCCAGCTAGCCTATGATGGGTTGTCACTAGATAGGCTTAACTGTCAACTTTCCCATGGCTGCGACCTTCTCAGCCCGAGCTACACTCAAGAGTACACGATCAATGAAACCCTATGGGGAAAATCAAACTCCGACATGGTACAAGTTGCAAGCTCACCCAGCTAGCCTATGATGGGCTGTCACTAGATAGGCTTAACTGTCAACTTTCCCATGGCTGCGTCATTCTCAGCCCGAGCTACATTCAAGAGTACAAGATCAATGAAGCGCTAAGGGGAAAGTAGAAATCCTGCTTCATACAAGTTGCCGAGTAAGCGATCAATGAAACCCTATGGTGAAAATCAAACTCCGGCATGATAAAAGTTGCAAGATCACCCAGCTAGCCTATGATGGGTTGTCACTAGATAGGCTTAACTGTCAACTTTCCCATGGCTGCGACCTTCTCAGCCCGTGCTACACTCAAGAGTACACGATCAATGAAACCCTATGGGGAAAATCAAACTCCGACATGGTACAAGTTGCAAGCTCACCCAGCTAGCCTATGATGGGCTGTCACTAGATAGGCTTAACTGTCAACTTTCCCATGGCTGCGTCATTCTCAGCCCGAGCTACACTCAAGAGTACACGATCAATGAAGCGCTAAGGGGAAAGTAGAAATCCTGCTTCATACAAGTTGCCGAGTAAGCGATCAATGAAACCCTATGGTGAAAATCAAACTCCGGCATGATAAAAGTTGCAAGATCACCCAGCTAGCCTATGATGGGTTGTCACTAGATAGGCTTAACTGTCAACTATCCCATGGCTGCGAAATTCTCAGCCCGAGCTACACTCAAGAGTACACGATCAGTGAAACCGTATGGGGAAAATCAAACTCCGACATGGTACAAGTTGCAAGATCACCCAGCTAGCCTATGATGGGCTGTCACTAGATAGGCTTAACTGTCAACTTTCCCATGGCTGCGTCATTCTCAGCCCGATCTACACTCAAGAGTACACGATCAATGAAGCGCTAAGGGGAAAGTAGAAATCCTGCTTGATACAAGTTGCCGAGTAAGCGATCAATGAAACCCTATGGTGAAAATCAAACTCCGGCATGATACAAGTTACAAGATCACCCAGCTAGCCTATGATGGGTTGTCACTAGATAGGCTTAACTGTCAACTTTCCCATGGCTGCGACCTTCTCAGCCCGAGCTACACTCAAGAGTACACGATCAATGAGACCCTATGGGGAAAATCAAACTCCGACATGGTACATGTTGCAAGCTCACCCAGCTAGCCTATGATGGGCTGTCACTAGATAGGCTTAACTGTCAACTTTCCCATGGCTGCGTCATTCTCAGCCCGAGCTACACTCAAGAGTACACGATCAATGAAGCGCTAAGGGGAAAGTAGAAATCCTGCTTGATACAAGTTGCCGAGTAAGCGATCAATGAAACCCTATGGTGAAAATCAAACTCCGGCATGATACAAGTTACAAGATCACCCAGCTAGCCTATGATGGGTTGTCACTAGATAGGCTTAACTGTCAACTTTCCCATGGCTGCGACCTTCTCAGCCCGAGCTACACTCAAGAGTACACGATCAATGAAACCGTATGGGGAAAATCAAACTCCGACATGGTACAAGTTGCAAGATCACCCAGCTAGCCTATGATGGGCTGTCACTAGATAGGCTTAACTGTCAACTTTCCCATGGCTGCGTCATTCTCAGCCCGATCTACACTCAAGAGTACACGATCAATGAAGCGCTAAGGGGAAAGTAGAAATCCTGCTTGATACAAGTTGCCGAGTAAGCGATCAATGAAACCCTATGGTGAAAATCAAACTCCGGCATGATACAAGTTACAAGATCACCCAGCTAGCCTATGATGGGTTGTCACTAGATAGGCTTAACTGTCAACTTTCCCATGGCTGCGACCTTCTCAGCCCGAGCTACACTCAAGAGTACACGATCAATGAAACCCTATGGGGAAAATCAAACTCCGACATGGTACAAGTTGCAAGCTCACCCAGCTAGCCTATGATGGGCTGTCACTAGATAGGCTTAACTGTCAACTTTCCCATGGCTGCGTCATTCTCAGCCCGAGCTACACTCAAGAGTACACGATCAATGAAGCGCTAAGGGGAAAGTAGAAATCCTGCTTGATACAAGTTGCCGAGTAAGCGATCAATGAAACCCTATGGTGAAAATCAAACTCCGGCATGATACAAGTTACAAGATCACCCAGCTAGCCTATGATGGGTTGTCACTAGATAGGCTTAACTGTCAACTTTCCCATGGCTGCGACCTTCTCAGCCCGAGCTACACTCAAGAGTACACGATCAATGAAACCGTATGGGGAAAATCAAACTCCGACATGGTAAAAGTTGCAAGATCACCCAGCTAGCCTATGATGGGCTGTCACTAGATAGGCTTAACTGTCAACTTTCCCATGGCTGCGTCATTCTCAGCCCGATCTACACTCAAGAGTACACGATCAATGAAGCGCTAAGGGGAAAGTAGAAATCCTGCTTGATACAAGTTGCCGAGTAAGCGATCAATGAAACCCTATGGTGAAAATCAAACTCCGGCATGATACAAGTTACAAGATCACCCAGCTAGCCTATGATGGGTTGTCACTAGATAGGCTTAACTGTCAACTTTCCCATGGCTGCGACCTTCTCAGCCCGAGCTACACTCAAGAGTACACGATCAATGAAACCCTATGGGGAAAATCAAACTCCGACATGGTACAAGTTGCAAGCTCACCCAGCTAGCCTATGATGGGCTGTCACTAGATAGGCTTAACTGTCAGCTTTCCCATGGCTGCGTCATTCTCAGCCCGAGCTACACTCAAGAGTACACGATCAATGAAGCGCTAAGGGGAAAGTAGAAATCCTGCTTGATACAAGTTGCCGAGTAAGCGATCAATGAAACCCTATGGTGAAAATCAAACTCCGGCATGATACAAGTTACAAGATCACCCAGCTAGCCTATGATGGGTTGTCACTAGATAGGCTTAACTGTCAACTTTCCCATGGCTGCGACCTTCTCAGCCCGAGCTACACTCAAGAGTACACGATCAATGAAACCCTATGGGGAAAATCAAACTCCGACATGGTACAAGTTGCAAGCTCACCCAGCTAGCCTATGATGGGCTGTCACTAGATAGGCTTAACTGTCAACTTTCCCATGGCTGCGTCATTCTCAGCCCGAGCTACACTCAAGAGTACACGATCAATGAAGCGCTAAGGGGAAAGTAGAAATCCTGCTTGATACAAGTTGCCGAGTAAGCGATCAATGAAACCCTATGGTGAAAATCAAACTCCGGCATGATACAAGTTACAAGATCACCCAGCTAGCCTATGATGGGTTGTCACTAGATAGGCTTAACTGTCAACTTTCCCATGGCTGCGACCTTCTCAGCCCGAGCTACACTCAAGAGTACACGATCAATGAAACCCTATGGGGAAAATCAAACTCCGACATGGTACAAGTTGCAAGCTCACCCAGCTAGCCTATGATGGGCTGTCACTAGATAGGCTTAACTGTCAACTTTCCCATGGCTGCGTCATTCTCAGCCCGAGCTACACTCAAGAGTACACGATCAATGAAGCGCTAAGGGGAAAGTAGAAATCCTGCTTGATACAAGTTGCCGAGTAAGCGATCAATGAAACCCTATGGTGAAAATCAAACTCCGGCATGATACAAGTTACAAGATCACCCAGCTAGCCTATGATGGGTTGTCACTAGATAGGCTTAACTGTCAACTTTCCCATGGCTGCGACCTTCTCAGCCCGAGCTACACTCAAGAGTACACGATCAATGAAACCCTATGGGGAAAATCAAACTCCGACATGGTACAAGTTGCAAGATCACCCAGCTAGCCTATGATGGGCTGTCACTAGATAGGCTTAACTGTCAACTTTCCCATGGCTGCGACCTTCTCAGCCCGAGCTACACTCAAGAGTACACGATCAATGAAACCGTATGGGGAAAATCAAACTCCGACATGGTACAAGTTGCAAGATCACCCAGCTAGCCTATGATGGGCTGTCACTAGATAGGCTTAACTGTCAACTTTCCCATGGCTGCGTCATTCTCAGCCCGATCTACACTCAAGAGTACACGATCAATGAAGCGCTAAGGGGAAAGTAGAAATCCTGCTTGATACAAGTTGCAGAGTAAGCGATCAATGAAACCCTATGGTGAAAATCAAACTCCGGCATGATACAAGTTACAAGATCACCCAGCTAGCCTATGATGGGTTGTCACTAGATAGGCTTAACTGTCAACTTTCCCATGGCTGCGACCTTCTCAGCCCGAGCTACACTCAAGAGTACACGATCAATGAAACCCTATGGGGAAAATCAAACTCCGACATGGTACAAGTTGCAAGCTCACCCAGCTAGCCTATGATGGGCTGTCACTAGATAGGCTTAACTGTCAACTTTCCCATGGCTGCGTCATTCTCAGCCCGAGCTACACTCAAGAGTACACGATCAATGAAGCGCTAAGGGGAAAGTAGAAATCCTGCTTCATACAAGTTGCCGAGTAAGCGATCAATGAAACCCTATGGTGAAAATCAAACTCCGGCATGATACAAGTTACAAGATCACCCAGCTAGCCTATGATGGGTTGTCACTAGATAGGCTTAACTGTCAACTTTCCCATGGCTGCGACCTTCTCAGCCCGAGCTACACTCAAGAGTACACGATCAATGAAACCCTATGGGGAAAATCAAACTCCGACATGGTACAAGTTGCAAGCTCACCCAGCTAGCCTATGATGGGCTGTCACTAGATAGGCTTAACTGTCAACTTTCCCATGGCTGCGTCATTCTCAGCCCGAGCTACATTCAAGAGTACACGATCAATGAAGCGCTAAGGGGAAAGTAGAAATCCTGCTTCATACAAGTTGCCGAGTAAGCGATCAATGAAACCCTATGGTGAAAATCAAACTCCGGCATGATAAAAGTTGCAAGATCACCCAGCTAGCCTATGATGGGTTGTCACTAGATAGGCTTAACTGTCAACTTTCCCATGGCTGCGACCTTCTCAGCCCGAGCTACACTCAAGAGTACACGATCAATGAAACCCTATGGGGAAAATCAAACTCCGACATGGTACAAGTTGCAAGCTCACCCAGCTAGCCTATGATGGGCTGTCACTAGATAGGCTTAACTGTCAACTTTCCCATGGCTGCGTCATTCTCAGCCCGAGCTACACTCAAGAGTACACGATCAATGAAGCGCTAAGGGGAAAGTAGAAATCCTGCTTCATACAAGTTGCCGAGTAAGCGATCAATGAAACCCTATGGTGAAAATCAAACTCCGGCATGATACAAGTTACAAGATCACCCAGCTAGCCTATGATGGGTTGTCACTAGATAGGCTTAACTGTCAACTTTCCCATGGCTGCGACCTTCTCAGCCCGAGCTACACTCAAGAGTACACGATCAATGAAACCCTATGGGGAAAATCAAACTCCGACATGGTACAAGTTGCAAGCTCACCCAGCTAGCCTATGATGGGCTGTCACTAGATAGGCTTAACTGTCAACTTTCCCATGGCTGCGTCATTCTCAGCCCGAGCTACATTCAAGAGTACAAGATCAATGAAGCGCTAAGGGGAAAGTAGAAATCCTGCTTCATACAAGTTGCCGAGTAAGCGATCAATGAAACCCTATGGTGAAAATCAAACTCCGGCATGATACAAGTTACAAGATCACCCAGCTAGCCTATGATGGGTTGTCACTAGATAGGCTTAACTGTCAACTTTCCCATGGCTGCGACCTTCTCAGCCCGAGCTACACTCAAGAGTACACGATCAATGAAACCGTATGGGGAAAATCAAACTCCGACATGGTACAAGTTGCAAGATCACCCAGCTAGCCTATGATGGGCTGTCACTAGATAGGCTTAACTGTCAACTTTCCCATGGCTGCGTCATTCTCAGCCCGATCTACACTCAAGAGTACACGATCAATGAAGCGCTAAGGGGAAAGTAGAAATCCTGCTTGATACAAGTTGCCGAGTAAGCGATCAATGAAACCCTATGGTGAAAATCAAACTCCGGCATGATACAAGTTACAAGATCACCCAGCTAGCCTATGATGGGTTGTCACTAGATAGGCTTAACTGTCAACTTTCCCATGGCTGCGACCTTCTCAGCCCGAGCTACACTCAAGAGTACACGATCAATGAAACCCTATGGGGAAAATCAAACTCCGACATGGTACAAGTTGCAAGCTCACCCAGCTAGCCTATGATGGGCTGTCACTAGATAGGCTTAACTGTCAACTTTCCCATGGCTGCGTCATTCTCAGCCCGAGCTACACTCAAGAGTACACGATCAATGAAGCGCTAAGGGGAAAGTAGAAATCCTGCTTGATACAAGTTGCCGAGTAAGCGATCAATGAAACCCTATGGTGAAAATCAAACTCCGGCATGATACAAGTTACAAGATCACCCAGCTAGCCTATGATGGGTTGTCACTAGATAGGCTTAACTGTCAACTTTCCCATGGCTGCGACCTTCTCAGCCCGAGCTACACTCAAGAGTACACGATCAATGAAACCCTATGGGGAAAATCAAACTCCGACATGGTACAAGTTGCAAGCTCACCCAGCTAGCCTATGATGGGCTGTCACTAGATAGGCTTAACTGTCAACTTTCCCATGGCTGCGTCATTCTCAGCCCGAGCTACACTCAAGAGTACACGATCAATGAAGCGCTAAGGGGAAAGTAGAAATCCTGCTTGATACAAGTTGCCGAGTAAGCGATCAATGAAGCCCTATGGTGAAAATCAAACTCCGGCATGATACAAGTTACAAGATCACCCAGCTAGCCTATGATGGGTTGTCACTAGATAGGCTTAACTGTCAACTTTCCCATGGCTGCGACCTTCTCAGCCCGAGCTACACTCAAGAGTACACGATCAATGAAACCCTATGGGGAAAATCAAACTCCGACATGGTACAAGTTGCAAGATCACCCAGCTAGCCTATGATGGGCTGTCACTAGATAGGCTTAACTGTCAACTTTCCCATGGCTGCGACCTTCTCAGCCCGAGCTACACTCAAGAGTACACGATCAATGAAACCGTATGGGGAAAATCAAACTCCGACATGGTACAAGTTGCAAGATCACCCAGCTAGCCTATGATGGGCTGTCACTAGATAGGCTTAACTGTCAACTTTCCCATGGCTGCGTCATTCTCAGCCTGATCTACACTCAAGAGTACACGATCAATGAAGCGCTAAGGGGAAAGTAGAAATCCTGCTTGATACAAGTTGCAGAGTAAGCGATCAATGAAACCCTATGGTGAAAATCAAACTCCGGCATGATACAAGTTACAAGATCACCCAGCTAGCCTATGATGGGTTGTCACTAGATAGGCTTAACTGTCAACTTTCCCATGGCTGCGACCTTCTCAGCCCGAGCTACACTCAAGAGTACACGATCAATGAAACCCTATGGGGAAAATCAAACTCCGACATGGTACAAGTTGCAAGCTCACCCAGCTAGCCTATGATGGGCTGTCACTAGATAGGCTTAACTGTCAACTTTCCCATGGCTGCGTCATTCTCAGCCCGAGCTACACTCAAGAGTACACGATCAATGAAGCGCTAAGGGGAAAGTAGAAATCCTGCTTCATACAAGTTGCCGAGTAAGCGATCAATGAAACCCTATGGTGAAAATCAAACTCCGGCATGATACAAGTTACAAGATCACCCAGCTAGCCTATGATGGGTTGTCACTAGATAGGCTTAACTGTCAACTTTCCCATGGCTGCGACCTTCTCAGCCCGAGCTACACTCAAGAGTACACGATCAATGAAACCCTATGGGGAAAATCAAACTCCGACATGGTACAAGTTGCAAGCTCACCCAGCTAGCCTATGATGGGCTGTCACTAGATAGGCTTAACTGTCAACTTTCCCATGGCTGCGTCATTCTCAGCCCGAGCTACATTCAAGAGTACACGATCAATAAAGCGCTAAGGGGAAAGTAGAAATCCTGCTTGATACAAGTTGCCGAGTAAGCGATCAATGAAACCCTATGGTGAAAATCAAACTCCGGCATGATAAAAGTTGCAAGATCACCCAGCTAGCCTATGATGGGTTGTCACTAGATAGGCTTAACTGTCAACTTTCCCATGGCTGCGACCTTCTCAGCCCGAGCTACACTCAAGAGTACACGATCAATGAAACCCTATGGGGAAAATCAAACTCCGACATGGTACAAGTTGCAAGCTCACCCAGCTAGCCTATGATGGGCTGTCACTAGATAGGCTTAACTGTCAACTTTCCCATGGCTGCGTCATTCTCAGCCCGAGCTACACTCAAGAGTACACGATCAATGAAGCGCTAAGGGGAAAGTAGAAATCCTGCTTCATACAAGTTGCCGAGTAAGCGATCAATGAAACCCTATGGTGAAAATCAAACTCCGGCATGATACAAGTTACAAGATCACCCAGCTAGCCTATGATGGGTTGTCACTAGATAGGCTTAACTGTCAACTTTCCCATGGCTGCGACCTTCTCAGCCCGAGCTACACTCAAGAGTACACGATCAATGAAACCCTATGGGGAAAATCAAACTCCGACATGGTACAAGTTGCAAGCTCACCCAGCTAGCCTATGATGGGCTGTCACTAGATAGGCTTAACTGTCAACTTTCCCATGGCTGCGTCATTCTCAGCCCGAGCTACATTCAAGAGTACAAGATCAATGAAGCGCTAAGGGGAAAGTAGAAATCCTGCTTCATACAAGTTGCCGAGTAAGCGATCAATGAAACCCTATGGTGAAAATCAAACTCCGGCATGATAAAAGTTGCAAGATCACCCAGCTAGCCTATGATGGGTTGTCACTAGATAGGCTTAACTGTCAACTTTCCCATGGCTGCGACCTTCTCAGCCCGTGCTACACTCAAGAGTACACGATCAATGAAACCCTATGGGGAAAATCAAACTCCGACATGGTACAAGTTGCAAGCTCACCCAGCTAGCCTATGATGGGCTGTCACTAGATAGGCTTAACTGTCAACTTTCCCATGGCTGCGTCATTCTCAGCCCGAGCTACACTCAAGAGTACACGATCAATGAAGCGCTAAGGGGAAAGTAGAAATCCTGCTTCATACAAGTTGCCGAGTAAGCGATCAATGAAACCCTATGGTGAAAATCAAACTCCGGCATGATAAAAGTTGCAAGATCACCCAGCTAGCCTATGATGGGTTGTCACTAGATAGGCTTAACTGTCAACTATCCCATGGCTGCGAAATTCTCAGCCCGAGCTACACTCAAGAGTACACGATCAGTGAAACCGTATGGGGAAAATCAAACTCCGACATGGTACAAGTTGCAAGATCACCCAGCTAGCCTATGATGGGCTGTCACTAGATAGGCTTAACTGTCAACTTTCCCATGGCTGCGTCATTCTCAGCCCGATCTACACTCAAGAGTACACGATCAATGAAGCGCTAAGGGGAAAGTAGAAATCCTGCTTGATACAAGTTGCCGAGTAAGCGATCAATGAAACCCTATGGTGAAAATCAAACTCCGGCATGATACAAGTTACAAGATCACCCAGCTAGCCTATGATGGGTTGTCACTAGATAGGCTTAACTGTCAACTTTCCCATGGCTGCGACCTTCTCAGCCCGAGCTACACTCAAGAGTACACGATCAATGAGACCCTATGGGGAAAATCAAACTCCGACATGGTACATGTTGCAAGCTCACCCAGCTAGCCTATGATGGGCTGTCACTAGATAGGCTTAACTGTCAACTTTCCCATGGCTGCGTCATTCTCAGCCCGAGCTACACTCAAGAGTACACGATCAATGAAGCGCTAAGGGGAAAGTAGAAATCCTGCTTGATACAAGTTGCCGAGTAAGCGATCAATGAAACCCTATGGTGAAAATCAAACTCCGGCATGATACAAGTTACAAGATCACCCAGCTAGCCTATGATGGGTTGTCACTAGATAGGCTTAACTGTCAACTTTCCCATGGCTGCGACCTTCTCAGCCCGAGCTACACTCAAGAGTACACGATCAATGAAACCGTATGGGGAAAATCAAACTCCGACATGGTACAAGTTGCAAGATCACCCAGCTAGCCTATGATGGGCTGTCACTAGATAGGCTTAACTGTCAACTTTCCCATGGCTGCGTCATTCTCAGCCCGATCTACACTCAAGAGTACACGATCAATGAAGCGCTAAGGGGAAAGTAGAAATCCTGCTTGATACAAGTTGCCGAGTAAGCGATCAATGAAACCCTATGGTGAAAATCAAACTCCGGCATGATACAAGTTACAAGATCACCCAGCTAGCCTATGATGGGTTGTCACTAGATAGGCTTAACTGTCAACTTTCCCATGGCTGCGACCTTCTCAGCCCGAGCTACACTCAAGAGTACACGATCAATGAAACCCTATGGGGAAAATCAAACTCCGACATGGTACAAGTTGCAAGCTCACCCAGCTAGCCTATGATGGGCTGTCACTAGATAGGCTTAACTGTCAACTTTCCCATGGCTGCGTCATTCTCAGCCCGAGCTACACTCAAGAGTACACGATCAATGAAGCGCTAAGGGGAAAGTAGAAATCCTGCTTGATACAAGTTGCCGAGTAAGCGATCAATGAAACCCTATGGTGAAAATCAAACTCCGGCATGATACAAGTTACAAGATCACCCAGCTAGCCTATGATGGGTTGTCACTAGATAGGCTTAACTGTCAACTTTCCCATGGCTGCGACCTTCTCAGCCCGAGCTACACTCAAGAGTACACGATCAATGAAACCCTATGGGGAAAATCAAACTCCGACATGGTACAAGTTGCAAGCTCACCCAGCTAGCCTATGATGGGCTGTCACTAGATAGGCTTAACTGTCAACTTTCCCATGGCTGCGTCATTCTCAGCCCGAGCTACACTCAAGAGTACACGATCAATGAAGCGCTAAGGGGAAAGTAGAAATCCTGCTTGATACAAGTTGCCGAGTAAGCGATCAATGAAACCCTATGGTGAAAATCAAACTCCGGCATGATACAAGTTACAAGATCACCCAGCTAGCCTATGATGGGTTGTCACTAGATAGGCTTAACTGTCAACTTTCCCATGGCTGCGACCTTCTCAGCCCGAGCTACACTCAAGAGTACACGATCAATGAAACCCTATGGGGAAAATCAAACTCCGACATGGTACAAGTTGCAAGATCACCCAGCTAGCCTATGATGGGCTGTCACTAGATAGGCTTAACTGTCAACTTTCCCATGGCTGCGACCTTCTCAGCCCGAGCTACACTCAAGAGTACACGATCAATGAAACCGTATGGGGAAAATCAAACTCCGACATGGTACAAGTTGCAAGATCACCCAGCTAGCCTATGATGGGCTGTCACTAGATAGGCTTAACTGTCAACTTTCCCATGGCTGCGTCATTCTCAGCCCGATCTACACTCAAGAGTACACGATCAATGAAGCGCTAAGGGGAAAGTAGAAATCCTGCTTGATACAAGTTGCAGAGTAAGCGATCAATGAAACCCTATGGTGAAAATCAAACTCCGGCATGATACAAGTTACAAGATCACCCAGCTAGCCTATGATGGGTTGTCACTAGATAGGCTTAACTGTCAACTTTCCCATGGCTGCGACCTTCTCAGCCCGAGCTACACTCAAGAGTACACGATCAATGAAACCCTATAGGGAAAATCAAACTCCGACATGGTACAAGTTGCAAGCTCACCCAGCTAGCCTATGATGGGCTGTCACTAGATAGGCTTAACTGTCAACTTTCCCATGGCTGCGTCATTCTCAGCCCGAGCTACACTCAAGAGTACACGATCAATGAAGCGCTAAGGGGAAAGTAGAAATCCTGCTTCATACAAGTTGCCGAGTAAGCGATCAATGAAACCCTATGGTGAAAATCAAACTCCGGCATGATACAAGTTACAAGATCACCCAGCTAGCCTATGATGGGTTGTCACTAGATAGGCTTAACTGTCAACTTTCCCATGGCTGCGACCTTCTCAGCCCGAGCTACACTCAAGAGTACACGATCAATGAAACCCTATGGGGAAAATCAAACTCCGACATGGTACAAGTTGCAAGCTCACCCAGCTAGCCTATGATGGGCTGTCACTAGATAGGCTTAACTGTCAACTTTCCCATGGCTGCGTCATTCTCAGCCCGAGCTACATTCAAGAGTACACGATCAATGAAGCGCTAAGGGGAAAGTAGAAATCCTGCTTCATACAAGTTGCCGAGTAAGCGATCAATGAAACCCTATGGTGAAAATCAAACTCCGGCATGATAAAAGTTGCAAGATCACCCAGCTAGCCTATGATGGGTTGTCACTAGATAGGCTTAACTGTCAACTTTCCCATGGCTGCGACCTTCTCAGCCCGAGCTACACTCAAGAGTACACGATCAATGAAACCCTATGGGGAAAATCAAACTCCGACATGGTACAAGTTGCAAGCTCACCCAGCTAGCCTATGATGGGCTGTCACTAGATAGGCTTAACTGTCAACTTTCCCATGGCTGCGTCATTCTCAGCCCGAGCTACACTCAAGAGTACACGATCAATGAAGCGCTAAGGGGAAAGTAGAAATCCTGCTTCATACAAGTTGCCGAGTAAGCGATCAATGAAACCCTATGGTGAAAATCAAACTCCGGCATGATACAAGTTACAAGATCACCCAGCTAGCCTATGATGGGTTGTCACTAGATAGGCTTAACTGTCAACTTTCCCATGGCTGCGACCTTCTCAGCCCGAGCTACACTCAAGAGTACACGATCAATGAAACCCTATGGGGAAAATCAAACTCCGACATGGTACAAGTTGCAAGCTCACCCAGCTAGCCTATGATGGGCTGTCACTAGATAGGCTTAACTGTCAACTTTCCCATGGCTGCGTCATTCTCAGCCCGAGCTACATTCAAGAGTACAAGATCAATGAAGCGCTAAGGGGAAAGTAGAAATCCTGCTTCATACAAGTTGCCGAGTAAGCGATCAATGAAACCCTATGGTGAAAATCAAACTCCGGCATGATACAAGTTACAAGATCACCCAGCTAGCCTATGATGGGTTGTCACTAGATAGGCTTAACTGTCAACTTTCCCATGGCTGCGACCTTCTCAGCCCGAGCTACACTCAAGAGTACACGATCAATGAAACCGTATGGGGAAAATCAAACTCCGACATGGTACAAGTTGCAAGATCACCCAGCTAGCCTATGATGGGCTGTCACTAGATAGGCTTAACTGTCAACTTTCCCATGGCTGCGTCATTCTCAGCCCGATCTACACTCAAGAGTACACGATCAATGAAGCGCTAAGGGGAAAGTAGAAATCCTGCTTGATACAAGTTGCCGAGTAAGCGATCAATGAAACCCTATGGTGAAAATCAAACTCCGGCATGATACAAGTTACAAGATCACCCAGCTAGCCTATGATGGGTTGTCACTAGATAGGCTTAACTGTCAACTTTCCCATGGCTGCGACCTTCTCAGCCCGAGCTACACTCAAGAGTACACGATCAATGAAACCCTATGGGGAAAATCAAACTCCGACATGGTACAAGTTGCAAGCTCACCCAGCTAGCCTATGATGGGCTGTCACTAGATAGGCTTAACTGTCAACTTTCCCATGGCTGCGTCATTCTCAGCCCGAGCTACACTCAAGAGTACACGATCAATGAAGCGCTAAGGGGAAAGTAGAAATCCTGCTTGATACAAGTTGCCGAGTAAGCGATCAATGAAACCCTATGGTGAAAATCAAACTCCGGCATGATACAAGTTACAAGATCACCCAGCTAGCCTATGATGGGTTGTCACTAGATAGGCTTAACTGTCAACTTTCCCATGGCTGCGACCTTCTCAGCCCGAGCTACACTCAAGAGTACACGATCAATGAAACCCTATGGGGAAAATCAAACTCCGACATGGTACAAGTTGCAAGCTCACCCAGCTAGCCTATGATGGGCTGTCACTAGATAGGCTTAACTGTCAACTTTCCCATGGCTGCGTCATTCTCAGCCCGAGCTACACTCAAGTGTACACGATCAATGAAGCGCTAAGGGGAAAGTAGAAATCCTGCTTGATACAAGTTGCCGAGTAAGCGATCAATGAAGCCCTATGGTGAAAATCAAACTCCGGCATGATACAAGTTACAAGATCACCCAGCTAGCCTATGATGGGTTGTCACTAGATAGGCTTAACTGTCAACTTTCCCATGGCTGCGACCTTCTCAGCCCGAGCTACACTCAAGAGTACACGATCAATGAAACCCTATGGGGAAAATCAAACTCCGACATGGTACAAGTTGCAAGATCACCCAGCTAGCCTATGATGGGCTGTCACTAGATAGGCTTAACTGTCAACTTTCCCATGGCTGCGACCTTCTCAGCCCGAGCTACACTCAAGAGTACACGATCAATGAAACCGTATGGGGAAAATCAAACTCCGACATGGTACAAGTTGCAAGATCACCCAGCTAGCCTATGATGGGCTGTCACTAGATAGGCTTAACTGTCAACTTTCCCATGGCTGCGTCATTCTCAGCCTGATCTACACTCAAGAGTACACGATCAATGAAGCGCTAAGGGGAAAGTAGAAATCCTGCTTGATACAAGTTGCAGAGTAAGCGATCAATGAAACCCTATGGTGAAAATCAAACTCCGGCATGATACAAGTTACAAGATCACCCAGCTAGCCTATGATGGGTTGTCACTAGATAGGCTTAACTGTCAACTTTCCCATGGCTGCGACCTTCTCAGCCCGAGCTACACTCAAGAGTACACGATCAATGAAACCCTATGGGGAAAATCAAACTCCGACATGGTACAAGTTGCAAGCTCACCCAGCTAGCCTATGATGGGCTGTCACTAGATAGGCTTAACTGTCAACTTTCCCATGGCTGCGTCATTCTCAGCCCGAGCTACACTCAAGAGTACACGATCAATGAAGCGCTAAGGGGAAAGTAGAAATCCTGCTTCATACAAGTTGCCGAGTAAGCGATCAATGAAACCCTATGGTGAAAATCAAACTCCGGCATGATACAAGTTACAAGATCACCCAGCTAGCCTATGATGGGTTGTCACTAGATAGGCTTAACTGTCAACTTTCCCATGGCTGCGACCTTCTCAGCCCGAGCTACACTCAAGAGTACACGATCAATGAAACCCTATGGGGAAAATCAAACTCCGACATGGTACAAGTTGCAAGCTCACCCAGCTAGCCTATGATGGGCTGTCACTAGATAGGCTTAACTGTCAACTTTCCCATGGCTGCGTCATTCTCAGCCCGAGCTACATTCAAGAGTACACGATCAATAAAGCGCTAAGGGGAAAGTAGAAATCCTGCTTGATACAAGTTGCCGAGTAAGCGATCAATGAAACCCTATGGTGAAAATCAAACTCCGGCATGATAAAAGTTGCAAGATCACCCAGCTAGCCTATGATGGGTTGTCACTAGATAGGCTTAACTGTCAACTTTCCCATGGCTGCGACCTTCTCAGCCCGAGCTACACTCAAGAGTACACGATCAATGAAACCCTATGGGGAAAATCAAACTCCGACATGGTACAAGTTGCAAGCTCACCCAGCTAGCCTATGATGGGCTGTCACTAGATAGGCTTAACTGTCAACTTTCCCATGGCTGCGTCATTCTCAGCCCGAGCTACACTCAAGAGTACACGATCAATGAAGCGCTAAGGGGAAAGTAGAAATCCTGCTTCATACAAGTTGCCGAGTAAGCGATCAATGAAACCCTATGGTGAAAATCAAACTCCGGCATGATACAAGTTACAAGATCACCCAGCTAGCCTATGATGGGTTGTCACTAGATAGGCTTAACTGTCAACTTTCCCATGGCTGCGACCTTCTCAGCCCGAGCTACACTCAAGAGTACACGATCAATGAAACCCTATGGGGAAAATCAAACTCCGACATGGTACAAGTTGCAAGCTCACCCAGCTAGCCTATGATGGGCTGTCACTAGATAGGCTTAACTGTCAACTTTCCCATGGCTGCGTCATTCTCAGCCCGAGCTACATTCAAGAGTACAAGATCAATGAAGCGCTAAGGGGAAAGTAGAAATCCTGCTTCATACAAGTTGCCGAGTAAGCGATCAATGAAACCCTATGGTGAAAATCAAACTCCGGCATGATAAAAGTTGCAAGATCACCCAGCTAGCCTATGATGGGTTGTCACTAGATAGGCTTAACTGTCAACTTTCCCATGGCTGCGACCTTCTCAGCCCGTGCTACACTCAAGAGTACACGATCAATGAAACCCTATGGGGAAAATCAAACTCCGACATGGTACAAGTTGCAAGCTCACCCAGCTAGCCTATGATGGGCTGTCACTAGATAGGCTTAACTGTCAACTTTCCCATGGCTGCGTCATTCTCAGCCCGAGCTACACTCAAGAGTACACGATCAATGAAGCGCTAAGGGGAAAGTAGAAATCCTGCTTCATACAAGTTGCCGAGTAAGCGATCAATGAAACCCTATGGTGAAAATCAAACTCCGGCATGATAAAAGTTGCAAGATCACCCAGCTAGCCTATGATGGGTTGTCACTAGATAGGCTTAACTGTCAACTATCCCATGGCTGCGAAATTCTCAGCCCGAGCTACACTCAAGAGTACACGATCAGTGAAACCGTATGGGGAAAATCAAACTCCGACATGGTACAAGTTGCAAGATCACCCAGCTAGCCTATGATGGGCTGTCACTAGATAGGCTTAACTGTCAACTTTCCCATGGCTGCGTCATTCTCAGCCCGATCTACACTCAAGAGTACACGATCAATGAAGCGCTAAGGGGAAAGTAGAAATCCTGCTTGATACAAGTTGCCGAGTAAGCGATCAATGAAACCCTATGGTGAAAATCAAACTCCGGCATGATACAAGTTACAAGATCACCCAGCTAGCCTATGATGGGTTGTCACTAGATAGGCTTAACTGTCAACTTTCCCATGGCTGCGACCTTCTCAGCCCGAGCTACACTCAAGAGTACACGATCAATGAGACCCTATGGGGAAAATCAAACTCCGACATGGTACATGTTGCAAGCTCACCCAGCTAGCCTATGATGGGCTGTCACTAGATAGGCTTAACTGTCAACTTTCCCATGGCTGCGTCATTCTCAGCCCGAGCTACACTCAAGAGTACACGATCAATGAAGCGCTAAGGGGAAAGTAGAAATCCTGCTTGATACAAGTTGCCGAGTAAGCGATCAATGAAACCCTATGGTGAAAATCAAACTCCGGCATGATACAAGTTACAAGATCACCCAGCTAGCCTATGATGGGTTGTCACTAGATAGGCTTAACTGTCAACTTTCCCATGGCTGCGACCTTCTCAGCCCGAGCTACACTCAAGAGTACACGATCAATGAAACCGTATGGGGAAAATCAAACTCCGACATGGTACAAGTTGCAAGATCACCCAGCTAGCCTATGATGGGCTGTCACTAGATAGGCTTAACTGTCAACTTTCCCATGGCTGCGTCATTCTCAGCCCGATCTACACTCAAGAGTACACGATCAATGAAGCGCTAAGGGGAAAGTAGAAATCCTGCTTGATACAAGTTGCCGAGTAAGCGATCAATGAAACCCTATGGTGAAAATCAAACTCCGGCATGATACAAGTTACAAGATCACCCAGCTAGCCTATGATGGGTTGTCACTAGATAGGCTTAACTGTCAACTTTCCCATGGCTGCGACCTTCTCAGCCCGAGCTACACTCAAGAGTACACGATCAATGAAACCCTATGGGGAAAATCAAACTCCGACATGGTACAAGTTGCAAGCTCACCCAGCTAGCCTATGATGGGCTGTCACTAGATAGGCTTAACTGTCAACTTTCCCATGGCTGCGTCATTCTCAGCCCGAGCTACACTCAAGAGTACACGATCAATGAAGCGCTAAGGGGAAAGTAGAAATCCTGCTTGATACAAGTTGCCGAGTAAGCGATCAATGAAACCCTATGGTGAAAATCAAACTCCGGCATGATACAAGTTACAAGATCACCCAGCTAGCCTATGATGGGTTGTCACTAGATAGGCTTAACTGTCAACTTTCCCATGGCTGCGACCTTCTCAGCCCGAGCTACACTCAAGAGTACACGATCAATGAAACCCTATGGGGAAAATCAAACTCCGACATGGTACAAGTTGCAAGCTCACCCAGCTAGCCTATGATGGGCTGTCACTAGATAGGCTTAACTGTCAACTTTCCCATGGCTGCGTCATTCTCAGCCCGAGCTACACTCAAGAGTACACGATCAATGAAGCGCTAAGGGGAAAGTAGAAATCCTGCTTGATACAAGTTGCCGAGTAAGCGATCAATGAAACCCTATGGTGAAAATCAAACTCCGGCATGATACAAGTTACAAGATCACCCAGCTAGCCTATGATGGGTTGTCACTAGATAGGCTTAACTGTCAACTTTCCCATGGCTGCGACCTTCTCAGCCCGAGCTACACTCAAGAGTACACGATCAATGAAACCCTATGGGGAAAATCAAACTCCGACATGGTACAAGTTGCAAGATCACCCAGCTAGCCTATGATGGGCTGTCACTAGATAGGCTTAACTGTCAACTTTCCCATGGCTGCGACCTTCTCAGCCCGAGCTACACTCAAGAGTACACGATCAATGAGACCCTATGGGGAAAATCAAACTCCGACATGGTACATGTTGCAAGCTCACCCAGCTAGCCTATGATGGGCTGTCACTAGATAGGCTTAACTGTCAACTTTCCCATGGCTGCGTCATTCTCAGCCCGAGCTACACTCAAGAGTACACGATCAATGAAGCGCTAAGGGGAAAGTAGAAATCCTGCTTGATACAAGTTGCCGAGTAAGCGATCAATGAAACCCTATGGTGAAAATCAAACTCCGGCATGATACAAGTTACAAGATCACCCAGCTAGCCTATGATGGGTTGTCACTAGATAGGCTTAACTGTCAACTTTCCCATGGCTGCGACCTTCTCAGCCCGAGCTACACTCAAGAGTACACGATCAATGAAACCGTATGGGGAAAATCAAACTCCGACATGGTACAAGTTGCAAGATCACCCAGCTAGCCTATGATGGGCTGTCACTAGATAGGCTTAACTGTCAACTTTCCCATGGCTGCGTCATTCTCAGCCCGATCTACACTCAAGAGTACACGATCAATGAAGCGCTAAGGGGAAAGTAGAAATCCTGCTTGATACAAGTTGCCGAGTAAGCGATCAATGAAACCCTATGGTGAAAATCAAACTCCGGCATGATACAAGTTACAAGATCACCCAGCTAGCCTATGATGGGTTGTCACTAGATAGGCTTAACTGTCAACTTTCCCATGGCTGCGACCTTCTCAGCCCGAGCTACACTCAAGAGTACACGATCAATGAAACCCTATGGGGAAAATCAAACTCCGACATGGTACAAGTTGCAAGCTCACCCAGCTAGCCTATGATGGGCTGTCACTAGATAGGCTTAACTGTCAACTTTCCCATGGCTGCGTCATTCTCAGCCCGAGCTACACTCAAGAGTACACGATCAATGAAGCGCTAAGGGGAAAGTAGAAATCCTGCTTGATACAAGTTGCCGAGTAAGCGATCAATGAAACCCTATGGTGAAAATCAAACTCCGGCATGATACAAGTTACAAGATCACCCAGCTAGCCTATGATGGGTTGTCACTAGATAGGCTTAACTGTCAACTTTCCCATGGCTGCGACCTTCTCAGCCCGAGCTACACTCAAGAGTACACGATCAATGAAACCCTATGGGGAAAATCAAACTCCGACATGGTACAAGTTGCAAGCTCACCCAGCTAGCCTATGATGGGCTGTCACTAGATAGGCTTAACTGTCAACTTTCCCATGGCTGCGTCATTCTCAGCCCGAGCTACATTCAAGAGTACACGATCAATGAAGCGCTAAGGGGAAAGTAGAAATCCTGCTTCATACAAGTTGCCGAGTAAGCGATCAATGAAACCCTATGGTGAAAATCAAACTCCGGCATGATAAAAGTTGCAAGATCACCCAGCTAGCCTATGATGGGTTGTCACTAGATAGGCTTAACTGTCAACTTTCCCATGGCTGCGACCTTCTCAGCCCGAGCTACACTCAAGAGTACACGATCAATGAAACCCTATGGGGAAAATCAAACTCCGACATGGTACAAGTTGCAAGCTCACCCAGCTAGCCTATGATGGGCTGTCACTAGATAGGCTTAACTGTCAACTTTCCCATGGCTGCGTCATTCTCAGCCCGAGCTACACTCAAGAGTACACGATCAATGAAGCGCTAAGGGGAAAGTAGAAATCCTGCTTCATACAAGTTGCCGAGTAAGCGATCAATGAAACCCTATGGTGAAAATCAAACTCCGGCATGATACAAGTTACAAGATCACCCAGCTAGCCTATGATGGGTTGTCACTAGATAGGCTTAACTGTCAACTTTCCCATGGCTGCGACCTTCTCAGCCCGAGCTACACTCAAGAGTACACGATCAATGAAACCCTATGGGGAAAATCAAACTCCGACATGGTACAAGTTGCAAGCTCACCCAGCTAGCCTATGATGGGCTGTCACTAGATAGGCTTAACTGTCAACTTTCCCATGGCTGCGTCATTCTCAGCCCGAGCTACATTCAAGAGTACAAGATCAATGAAGCGCTAAGGGGAAAGTAGAAATCCTGCTTCATACAAGTTGCCGAGTAAGCGATCAATGAAACCCTATGGTGAAAATCAAACTCCGGCATGATACAAGTTACAAGATCACCCAGCTAGCCTATGATGGGTTGTCACTAGATAGGCTTAACTGTCAACTTTCCCATGGCTGCGACCTTCTCAGCCCGAGCTACACTCAAGAGTACACGATCAATGAAACCGTATGGGGAAAATCAAACTCCGACATGGTACAAGTTGCAAGATCACCCAGCTAGCCTATGATGGGCTGTCACTAGATAGGCTTAACTGTCAACTTTCCCATGGCTGCGTCATTCTCAGCCCGATCTACACTCAAGAGTACACGATCAATGAAGCGCTAAGGGGAAAGTAGAAATCCTGCTTGATACAAGTTGCCGAGTAAGCGATCAATGAAACCCTATGGTGAAAATCAAACTCCGGCATGATACAAGTTACAAGATCACCCAGCTAGCCTATGATGGGTTGTCACTAGATAGGCTTAACTGTCAACTTTCCCATGGCTGCGACCTTCTCAGCCCGAGCTACACTCAAGAGTACACGATCAATGAAACCCTATGGGGAAAATCAAACTCCGACATGGTACAAGTTGCAAGCTCACCCAGCTAGCCTATGATGGGCTGTCACTAGATAGGCTTAACTGTCAACTTTCCCATGGCTGCGTCATTCTCAGCCCGAGCTACACTCAAGAGTACACGATCAATGAAGCGCTAAGGGGAAAGTAGAAATCCTGCTTGATACAAGTTGCCGAGTAAGCGATCAATGAAACCCTATGGTGAAAATCAAACTCCGGCATGATACAAGTTACAAGATCACCCAGCTAGCCTATGATGGGTTGTCACTAGATAGGCTTAACTGTCAACTTTCCCATGGCTGCGACCTTCTCAGCCCGAGCTACACTCAAGAGTACACGATCAATGAAACCCTATGGGGAAAATCAAACTCCGACATGGTACAAGTTGCAAGCTCACCCAGCTAGCCTATGATGGGCTGTCACTAGATAGGCTTAACTGTCAACTTTCCCATGGCTGCGTCATTCTCAGCCCGAGCTACACTCAAGTGTACACGATCAATGAAGCGCTAAGGGGAAAGTAGAAATCCTGCTTGATACAAGTTGCCGAGTAAGCGATCAATGAAGCCCTATGGTGAAAATCAAACTCCGGCATGATACAAGTTACAAGATCACCCAGCTAGCCTATGATGGGTTGTCACTAGATAGGCTTAACTGTCAACTTTCCCATGGCTGCGACCTTCTCAGCCCGAGCTACACTCAAGAGTACACGATCAATGAAACCCTATGGGGAAAATCAAACTCCGACATGGTACAAGTTGCAAGATCACCCAGCTAGCCTATGATGGGCTGTCACTAGATAGGCTTAACTGTCAACTTTCCCATGGCTGCGACCTTCTCAGCCCGAGCTACACTCAAGAGTACACGATCAATGAAACCGTATGGGGAAAATCAAACTCCGACATGGTACAAGTTGCAAGATCACCCAGCTAGCCTATGATGGGCTGTCACTAGATAGGCTTAACTGTCAACTTTCCCATGGCTGCGTCATTCTCAGCCTGATCTACACTCAAGAGTACACGATCAATGAAGCGCTAAGGGGAAAGTAGAAATCCTGCTTGATACAAGTTGCAGAGTAAGCGATCAATGAAACCCTATGGTGAAAATCAAACTCCGGCATGATACAAGTTACAAGATCACCCAGCTAGCCTATGATGGGTTGTCACTAGATAGGCTTAACTGTCAACTTTCCCATGGCTGCGACCTTCTCAGCCCGAGCTACACTCAAGAGTACACGATCAATGAAACCCTATGGGGAAAATCAAACTCCGACATGGTACAAGTTGCAAGCTCACCCAGCTAGCCTATGATGGGCTGTCACTAGATAGGCTTAACTGTCAACTTTCCCATGGCTGCGTCATTCTCAGCCCGAGCTACACTCAAGAGTACACGATCAATGAAGCGCTAAGGGGAAAGTAGAAATCCTGCTTCATACAAGTTGCCGAGTAAGCGATCAATGAAACCCTATGGTGAAAATCAAACTCCGGCATGATACAAGTTACAAGATCACCCAGCTAGCCTATGATGGGTTGTCACTAGATAGGCTTAACTGTCAACTTTCCCATGGCTGCGACCTTCTCAGCCCGAGCTACACTCAAGAGTACACGATCAATGAAACCCTATGGGGAAAATCAAACTCCGACATGGTACAAGTTGCAAGCTCACCCAGCTAGCCTATGATGGGCTGTCACTAGATAGGCTTAACTGTCAACTTTCCCATGGCTGCGTCATTCTCAGCCCGAGCTACATTCAAGAGTACACGATCAATAAAGCGCTAAGGGGAAAGTAGAAATCCTGCTTGATACAAGTTGCCGAGTAAGCGATCAATGAAACCCTATGGTGAAAATCAAACTCCGGCATGATAAAAGTTGCAAGATCACCCAGCTAGCCTATGATGGGTTGTCACTAGATAGGCTTAACTGTCAACTTTCCCATGGCTGCGACCTTCTCAGCCCGAGCTACACTCAAGAGTACACGATCAATGAAACCCTATGGGGAAAATCAAACTCCGACATGGTACAAGTTGCAAGCTCACCCAGCTAGCCTATGATGGGCTGTCACTAGATAGGCTTAACTGTCAACTTTCCCATGGCTGCGTCATTCTCAGCCCGAGCTACACTCAAGAGTACACGATCAATGAAGCGCTAAGGGGAAAGTAGAAATCCTGCTTCATACAAGTTGCCGAGTAAGCGATCAATGAAACCCTATGGTGAAAATCAAACTCCGGCATGATACAAGTTACAAGATCACCCAGCTAGCCTATGATGGGTTGTCACTAGATAGGCTTAACTGTCAACTTTCCCATGGCTGCGACCTTCTCAGCCCGAGCTACACTCAAGAGTACACGATCAATGAAACCCTATGGGGAAAATCAAACTCCGACATGGTACAAGTTGCAAGCTCACCCAGCTAGCCTATGATGGGCTGTCACTAGATAGGCTTAACTGTCAACTTTCCCATGGCTGCGTCATTCTCAGCCCGAGCTACATTCAAGAGTACAAGATCAATGAAGCGCTAAGGGGAAAGTAGAAATCCTGCTTCATACAAGTTGCCGAGTAAGCGATCAATGAAACCCTATGGTGAAAATCAAACTCCGGCATGATAAAAGTTGCAAGATCACCCAGCTAGCCTATGATGGGTTGTCACTAGATAGGCTTAACTGTCAACTTTCCCATGGCTGCGACCTTCTCAGCCCGTGCTACACTCAAGAGTACACGATCAATGAAACCCTATGGGGAAAATCAAACTCCGACATGGTACAAGTTGCAAGCTCACCCAGCTAGCCTATGATGGGCTGTCACTAGATAGGCTTAACTGTCAACTTTCCCATGGCTGCGTCATTCTCAGCCCGAGCTACACTCAAGAGTACACGATCAATGAAGCGCTAAGGGGAAAGTAGAAATCCTGCTTCATACAAGTTGCCGAGTAAGCGATCAATGAAACCCTATGGTGAAAATCAAACTCCGGCATGATAAAAGTTGCAAGATCACCCAGCTAGCCTATGATGGGTTGTCACTAGATAGGCTTAACTGTCAACTATCCCATGGCTGCGAAATTCTCAGCCCGAGCTACACTCAAGAGTACACGATCAGTGAAACCGTATGGGGAAAATCAAACTCCGACATGGTACAAGTTGCAAGATCACCCAGCTAGCCTATGATGGGCTGTCACTAGATAGGCTTAACTGTCAACTTTCCCATGGCTGCGTCATTCTCAGCCCGATCTACACTCAAGAGTACACGATCAATGAAGCGCTAAGGGGAAAGTAGAAATCCTGCTTGATACAAGTTGCCGAGTAAGCGATCAATGAAACCCTATGGTGAAAATCAAACTCCGGCATGATACAAGTTACAAGATCACCCAGCTAGCCTATGATGGGTTGTCACTAGATAGGCTTAACTGTCAACTTTCCCATGGCTGCGACCTTCTCAGCCCGAGCTACACTCAAGAGTACACGATCAATGAGACCCTATGGGGAAAATCAAACTCCGACATGGTACATGTTGCAAGCTCACCCAGCTAGCCTATGATGGGCTGTCACTAGATAGGCTTAACTGTCAACTTTCCCATGGCTGCGTCATTCTCAGCCCGAGCTACACTCAAGAGTACACGATCAATGAAGCGCTAAGGGGAAAGTAGAAATCCTGCTTGATACAAGTTGCCGAGTAAGCGATCAATGAAACCCTATGGTGAAAATCAAACTCCGGCATGATACAAGTTACAAGATCACCCAGCTAGCCTATGATGGGTTGTCACTAGATAGGCTTAACTGTCAACTTTCCCATGGCTGCGACCTTCTCAGCCCGAGCTACACTCAAGAGTACACGATCAATGAAACCGTATGGGGAAAATCAAACTCCGACATGGTACAAGTTGCAAGATCACCCAGCTAGCCTATGATGGGCTGTCACTAGATAGGCTTAACTGTCAACTTTCCCATGGCTGCGTCATTCTCAGCCCGATCTACACTCAAGAGTACACGATCAATGAAGCGCTAAGGGGAAAGTAGAAATCCTGCTTGATACAAGTTGCCGAGTAAGCGATCAATGAAACCCTATGGTGAAAATCAAACTCCGGCATGATACAAGTTACAAGATCACCCAGCTAGCCTATGATGGGTTGTCACTAGATAGGCTTAACTGTCAACTTTCCCATGGCTGCGACCTTCTCAGCCCGAGCTACACTCAAGAGTACACGATCAATGAAACCCTATGGGGAAAATCAAACTCCGACATGGTACAAGTTGCAAGCTCACCCAGCTAGCCTATGATGGGCTGTCACTAGATAGGCTTAACTGTCAACTTTCCCATGGCTGCGTCATTCTCAGCCCGAGCTACACTCAAGAGTACACGATCAATGAAGCGCTAAGGGGAAAGTAGAAATCCTGCTTGATACAAGTTGCCGAGTAAGCGATCAATGAAACCCTATGGTGAAAATCAAACTCCGGCATGATACAAGTTACAAGATCACCCAGCTAGCCTATGATGGGTTGTCACTAGATAGGCTTAACTGTCAACTTTCCCATGGCTGCGACCTTCTCAGCCCGAGCTACACTCAAGAGTACACGATCAATGAAACCGTATGGGGAAAATCAAACTCCGACATGGTAAAAGTTGCAAGATCACCCAGCTAGCCTATGATGGGCTGTCACTAGATAGGCTTAACTGTCAACTTTCCCATGGCTGCGTCATTCTCAGCCCGATCTACACTCAAGAGTACACGATCAATGAAGCGCTAAGGGGAAAGTAGAAATCCTGCTTGATACAAGTTGCCGAGTAAGCGATCAATGAAACCCTATGGTGAAAATCAAACTCCGGCATGATACAAGTTACAAGATCACCCAGCTAGCCTATGATGGGTTGTCACTAGATAGGCTTAACTGTCAACTTTCCCATGGCTGCGACCTTCTCAGCCCGAGCTACACTCAAGAGTACACGATCAATGAAACCCTATGGGGAAAATCAAACTCCGACATGGTACAAGTTGCAAGCTCACCCAGCTAGCCTATGATGGGCTGTCACTAGATAGGCTTAACTGTCAGCTTTCCCATGGCTGCGTCATTCTCAGCCCGAGCTACACTCAAGAGTACACGATCAATGAAGCGCTAAGGGGAAAGTAGAAATCCTGCTTGATACAAGTTGCCGAGTAAGCGATCAATGAAACCCTATGGTGAAAATCAAACTCCGGCATGATACAAGTTACAAGATCACCCAGCTAGCCTATGATGGGTTGTCACTAGATAGGCTTAACTGTCAACTTTCCCATGGCTGCGACCTTCTCAGCCCGAGCTACACTCAAGAGTACACGATCAATGAAACCCTATGGGGAAAATCAAACTCCGACATGGTACAAGTTGCAAGCTCACCCAGCTAGCCTATGATGGGCTGTCACTAGATAGGCTTAACTGTCAACTTTCCCATGGCTGCGTCATTCTCAGCCCGAGCTACACTCAAGAGTACACGATCAATGAAGCGCTAAGGGGAAAGTAGAAATCCTGCTTGATACAAGTTGCCGAGTAAGCGATCAATGAAACCCTATGGTGAAAATCAAACTCCGGCATGATACAAGTTACAAGATCACCCAGCTAGCCTATGATGGGTTGTCACTAGATAGGCTTAACTGTCAACTTTCCCATGGCTGCGACCTTCTCAGCCCGAGCTACACTCAAGAGTACACGATCAATGAAACCCTATGGGGAAAATCAAACTCCGACATGGTACAAGTTGCAAGCTCACCCAGCTAGCCTATGATGGGCTGTCACTAGATAGGCTTAACTGTCAACTTTCCCATGGCTGCGTCATTCTCAGCCCGAGCTACACTCAAGAGTACACGATCAATGAAGCGCTAAGGGGAAAGTAGAAATCCTGCTTGATACAAGTTGCCGAGTAAGCGATCAATGAAACCCTATGGTGAAAATCAAACTCCGGCATGATACAAGTTACAAGATCACCCAGCTAGCCTATGATGGGTTGTCACTAGATAGGCTTAACTGTCAACTTTCCCATGGCTGCGACCTTCTCAGCCCGAGCTACACTCAAGAGTACACGATCAATGAAACCCTATGGGGAAAATCAAACTCCGACATGGTACAAGTTGCAAGATCACCCAGCTAGCCTATGATGGGCTGTCACTAGATAGGCTTAACTGTCAACTTTCCCATGGCTGCGACCTTCTCAGCCCGAGCTACACTCAAGAGTACACGATCAATGAAACCGTATGTGGAAAATCAAACTCCGACATGGTACAAGTTGCAAGATCACCCAGCTAGCCTATGATGGGCTGTCACTAGATAGGCTTAACTGTCAACTTTCCCATGGCTGCGTCATTCTCAGCCCGATCTACACTCAAGAGTACACGATCAATGAAGCGCTAAGGGGAAAGTAGAAATCCTGCTTGATACAAGTTGCAGAGTAAGCGATCAATGAAACCCTATGGTGAAAATCAAACTCCGGCATGATACAAGTTACAAGATCACCCAGCTAGCCTATGATGGGTTGTCACTAGATAGGCTTAACTGTCAACTTTCCCATGGCTGCGACCTTCTCAGCCCGAGCTACACTCAAGAGTACACGATCAATGAAACCCTATGGGGAAAATCAAACTCCGACATGGTACAAGTTGCAAGCTCACCCAGCTAGCCTATGATGGGCTGTCACTAGATAGGCTTAACTGTCAACTTTCCCATGGCTGCGTCATTCTCAGCCCGAGCTACACTCAAGAGTACACGATCAATGAAGCGCTAAGGGGAAAGTAGAAATCCTGCTTCATACAAGTTGCCGAGTAAGCGATCAATGAAACCCTATGGTGAAAATCAAACTCCGGCATGATACAAGTTACAAGATCACCCAGCTAGCCTATGATGGGTTGTCACTAGATAGGCTTAACTGTCAACTTTCCCATGGCTGCGACCTTCTCAGCCCGAGCTACACTCAAGAGTACACGATCAATGAAACCCTATGGGGAAAATCAAACTCCGACATGGTACAAGTTGCAAGCTCACCCAGCTAGCCTATGATGGGCTGTCACTAGATAGGCTTAACTGTCAACTTTCCCATGGCTGCGTCATTCTCAGCCCGAGCTACATTCAAGAGTACACGATCAATGAAGCGCTAAGGGGAAAGTAGAAATCCTGCTTCATACAAGTTGCCGAGTAAGCGATCAATGAAACCCTATGGTGAAAATCAAACTCCGGCATGATAAAAGTTGCAAGATCACCCAGCTAGCCTATGATGGGTTGTCACTAGATAGGCTTAACTGTCAACTTTCCCATGGCTGCGACCTTCTCAGCCCGAGCTACACTCAAGAGTACACGATCAATGAAACCCTATGGGGAAAATCAAACTCCGACATGGTACAAGTTGCAAGCTCACCCAGCTAGCCTATGATGGGCTGTCACTAGATAGGCTTAACTGTCAACTTTCCCATGGCTGCGTCATTCTCAGCCCGAGCTACACTCAAGAGTACACGATCAATGAAGCGCTAAGGGGAAAGTAGAAATCCTGCTTCATACAAGTTGCCGAGTAAGCGATCAATGAAACCCTATGGTGAAAATCAAACTCCGGCATGATACAAGTTACAAGATCACCCAGCTAGCCTATGATGGGTTGTCACTAGATAGGCTTAACTGTCAACTTTCCCATGGCTGCGACCTTCTCAGCCCGAGCTACACTCAAGAGTACACGATCAATGAAACCCTATGGGGAAAATCAAACTCCGACATGGTACAAGTTGCAAGCTCACCCAGCTAGCCTATGATGGGCTGTCACTAGATAGGCTTAACTGTCAACTTTCCCATGGCTGCGTCATTCTCAGCCCGAGCTACATTCAAGAGTACAAGATCAATGAAGCGCTAAGGGGAAAGTAGAAATCCTGCTTCATACAAGTTGCCGAGTAAGCGATCAATGAAACCCTATGGTGAAAATCAAACTCCGGCATGATACAAGTTACAAGATCACCCAGCTAGCCTATGATGGGTTGTCACTAGATAGGCTTAACTGTCAACTTTCCCATGGCTGCGACCTTCTCAGCCCGAGCTACACTCAAGAGTACACGATCAATGAAACCGTATGGGGAAAATCAAACTCCGACATGGTACAAGTTGCAAGATCACCCAGCTAGCCTATGATGGGCTGTCACTAGATAGGCTTAACTGTCAACTTTCCCATGGCTGCGTCATTCTCAGCCCGATCTACACTCAAGAGTACACGATCAATGAAGCGCTAAGGGGAAAGTAGAAATCCTGCTTGATACAAGTTGCCGAGTAAGCGATCAATGAAACCCTATGGTGAAAATCAAACTCCGGCATGATACAAGTTACAAGATCACCCAGCTAGCCTATGATGGGTTGTCACTAGATAGGCTTAACTGTCAACTTTCCCATGGCTGCGACCTTCTCAGCCCGAGCTACACTCAAGAGTACACGATCAATGAAACCCTATGGGGAAAATCAAACTCCGACATGGTACAAGTTGCAAGCTCACCCAGCTAGCCTATGATGGGCTGTCACTAGATAGGCTTAACTGTCAACTTTCCCATGGCTGCGTCATTCTCAGCCCGAGCTACACTCAAGAGTACACGATCAATGAAGCGCTAAGGGGAAAGTAGAAATCCTGCTTGATACAAGTTGCCGAGTAAGCGATCAATGAAACCCTATGGTGAAAATCAAACTCCGGCATGATACAAGTTACAAGATCACCCAGCTAGCCTATGATGGGTTGTCACTAGATAGGCTTAACTGTCAACTTTCCCATGGCTGCGACCTTCTCAGCCCGAGCTACACTCAAGAGTACACGATCAATGAAACCCTATGGGGAAAATCAAACTCCGACATGGTACAAGTTGCAAGCTCACCCAGCTAGCCTATGATGGGCTGTCACTAGATAGGCTTAACTGTCAACTTTCCCATGGCTGCGTCATTCTCAGCCCGAGCTACACTCAAGAGTACACGATCAATGAAGCGCTAAGGGGAAAGTAGAAATCCTGCTTGATACAAGTTGCCGAGTAAGCGATCAATGAAGCCCTATGGTGAAAATCAAACTCCGGCATGATACAAGTTACAAGATCACCCAGCTAGCCTATGATGGGTTGTCACTAGATAGGCTTAACTGTCAACTTTCCCATGGCTGCGACCTTCTCAGCCCGAGCTACACTCAAGAGTACACGATCAATGAAACCCTATGGGGAAAATCAAACTCCGACATGGTACAAGTTGCAAGATCACCCAGCTAGCCTATGATGGGCTGTCACTAGATAGGCTTAACTGTCAACTTTCCCATGGCTGCGACCTTCTCAGCCCGAGCTACACTCAAGAGTACACGATCAATGAAACCGTATGGGGAAAATCAAACTCCGACATGGTACAAGTTGCAAGATCACCCAGCTAGCCTATGATGGGCTGTCACTAGATAGGCTTAACTGTCAACTTTCCCATGGCTGCGTCATTCTCAGCCTGATCTACACTCAAGAGTACACGATCAATGAAGCGCTAAGGGGAAAGTAGAAATCCTGCTTGATACAAGTTGCAGAGTAAGCGATCAATGAAACCCTATGGTGAAAATCAAACTCCGGCATGATACAAGTTACAAGATCACCCAGCTAGCCTATGATGGGTTGTCACTAGATAGGCTTAACTGTCAACTTTCCCATGGCTGCGACCTTCTCAGCCCGAGCTACACTCAAGAGTACACGATCAATGAAACCCTATGGGGAAAATCAAACTCCGACATGGTACAAGTTGCAAGCTCACCCAGCTAGCCTATGATGGGCTGTCACTAGATAGGCTTAACTGTCAACTTTCCCATGGCTGCGTCATTCTCAGCCCGAGCTACACTCAAGAGTACACGATCAATGAAGCGCTAAGGGGAAAGTAGAAATCCTGCTTCATACAAGTTGCCGAGTAAGCGATCAATGAAACCCTATGGTGAAAATCAAACTCCGGCATGATACAAGTTACAAGATCACCCAGCTAGCCTATGATGGGTTGTCACTAGATAGGCTTAACTGTCAACTTTCCCATGGCTGCGACCTTCTCAGCCCGAGCTACACTCAAGAGTACACGATCAATGAAACCCTATGGGGAAAATCAAACTCCGACATGGTACAAGTTGCAAGCTCACCCAGCTAGCCTATGATGGGCTGTCACTAGATAGGCTTAACTGTCAACTTTCCCATGGCTGCGTCATTCTCAGCCCGAGCTACATTCAAGAGTACACGATCAATAAAGCGCTAAGGGGAAAGTAGAAATCCTGCTTGATACAAGTTGCCGAGTAAGCGATCAATGAAACCCTATGGTGAAAATCAAACTCCGGCATGATAAAAGTTGCAAGATCACCCAGCTAGCCTATGATGGGTTGTCACTAGATAGGCTTAACTGTCAACTTTCCCATGGCTGCGACCTTCTCAGCCCGAGCTACACTCAAGAGTACACGATCAATGAAACCCTATGGGGAAAATCAAACTCCGACATGGTACAAGTTGCAAGCTCACCCAGCTAGCCTATGATGGGCTGTCACTAGATAGGCTTAACTGTCAACTTTCCCATGGCTGCGTCATTCTCAGCCCGAGCTACACTCAAGAGTACACGATCAATGAAGCGCTAAGGGGAAAGTAGAAATCCTGCTTCATACAAGTTGCCGAGTAAGCGATCAATGAAACCCTATGGTGAAAATCAAACTCCGGCATGATACAAGTTACAAGATCACCCAGCTAGCCTATGATGGGTTGTCACTAGATAGGCTTAACTGTCAACTTTCCCATGGCTGCGACCTTCTCAGCCCGAGCTACACTCAAGAGTACACGATCAATGAAACCCTATGGGGAAAATCAAACTCCGACATGGTACAAGTTGCAAGCTCACCCAGCTAGCCTATGATGGGCTGTCACTAGATAGGCTTAACTGTCAACTTTCCCATGGCTGCGTCATTCTCAGCCCGAGCTACATTCAAGAGTACAAGATCAATGAAGCGCTAAGGGGAAAGTAGAAATCCTGCTTCATACAAGTTGCCGAGTAAGCGATCAATGAAACCCTATGGTGAAAATCAAACTCCGGCATGATAAAAGTTGCAAGATCACCCAGCTAGCCTATGATGGGTTGTCACTAGATAGGCTTAACTGTCAACTTTCCCATGGCTGCGACCTTCTCAGCCCGTGCTACACTCAAGAGTACACGATCAATGAAACCCTATGGGGAAAATCAAACTCCGACATGGTACAAGTTGCAAGCTCACCCAGCTAGCCTATGATGGGCTGTCACTAGATAGGCTTAACTGTCAACTTTCCCATGGCTGCGTCATTCTCAGCCCGAGCTACACTCAAGAGTACACGATCAATGAAGCGCTAAGGGGAAAGTAGAAATCCTGCTTCATACAAGTTGCCGAGTAAGCGATCAATGAAACCCTATGGTGAAAATCAAACTCCGGCATGATAAAAGTTGCAAGATCACCCAGCTAGCCTATGATGGGTTGTCACTAGATAGGCTTAACTGTCAACTATCCCATGGCTGCGAAATTCTCAGCCCGAGCTACACTCAAGAGTACACGATCAGTGAAACCGTATGGGGAAAATCAAACTCCGACATGGTACAAGTTGCAAGATCACCCAGCTAGCCTATGATGGGCTGTCACTAGATAGGCTTAACTGTCAACTTTCCCATGGCTGCGTCATTCTCAGCCCGATCTACACTCAAGAGTACACGATCAATGAAGCGCTAAGGGGAAAGTAGAAATCCTGCTTGATACAAGTTGCCGAGTAAGCGATCAATGAAACCCTATGGTGAAAATCAAACTCCGGCATGATACAAGTTACAAGATCACCCAGCTAGCCTATGATGGGTTGTCACTAGATAGGCTTAACTGTCAACTTTCCCATGGCTGCGACCTTCTCAGCCCGAGCTACACTCAAGAGTACACGATCAATGAGACCCTATGGGGAAAATCAAACTCCGACATGGTACATGTTGCAAGCTCACCCAGCTAGCCTATGATGGGCTGTCACTAGATAGGCTTAACTGTCAACTTTCCCATGGCTGCGTCATTCTCAGCCCGAGCTACACTCAAGAGTACACGATCAATGAAGCGCTAAGGGGAAAGTAGAAATCCTGCTTGATACAAGTTGCCGAGTAAGCGATCAATGAAACCCTATGGTGAAAATCAAACTCCGGCATGATACAAGTTACAAGATCACCCAGCTAGCCTATGATGGGTTGTCACTAGATAGGCTTAACTGTCAACTTTCCCATGGCTGCGACCTTCTCAGCCCGAGCTACACTCAAGAGTACACGATCAATGAAACCGTATGGGGAAAATCAAACTCCGACATGGTACAAGTTGCAAGATCACCCAGCTAGCCTATGATGGGCTGTCACTAGATAGGCTTAACTGTCAACTTTCCCATGGCTGCGTCATTCTCAGCCCGATCTACACTCAAGAGTACACGATCAATGAAGCGCTAAGGGGAAAGTAGAAATCCTGCTTGATACAAGTTGCCGAGTAAGCGATCAATGAAACCCTATGGTGAAAATCAAACTCCGGCATGATACAAGTTACAAGATCACCCAGCTAGCCTATGATGGGTTGTCACTAGATAGGCTTAACTGTCAACTTTCCCATGGCTGCGACCTTCTCAGCCCGAGCTACACTCAAGAGTACACGATCAATGAAACCCTATGGGGAAAATCAAACTCCGACATGGTACAAGTTGCAAGCTCACCCAGCTAGCCTATGATGGGCTGTCACTAGATAGGCTTAACTGTCAACTTTCCCATGGCTGCGTCATTCTCAGCCCGAGCTACACTCAAGAGTACACGATCAATGAAGCGCTAAGGGGAAAGTAGAAATCCTGCTTGATACAAGTTGCCGAGTAAGCGATCAATGAAACCCTATGGTGAAAATCAAACTCCGGCATGATACAAGTTACAAGATCACCCAGCTAGCCTATGATGGGTTGTCACTAGATAGGCTTAACTGTCAACTTTCCCATGGCTGCGACCTTCTCAGCCCGAGCTACACTCAAGAGTACACGATCAATGAAACCCTATGGGGAAAATCAAACTCCGACATGGTACAAGTTGCAAGCTCACCCAGCTAGCCTATGATGGGCTGTCACTAGATAGGCTTAACTGTCAACTTTCCCATGGCTGCGTCATTCTCAGCCCGAGCTACACTCAAGAGTACACGATCAATGAAGCGCTAAGGGGAAAGTAGAAATCCTGCTTGATACAAGTTGCCGAGTAAGCGATCAATGAAACCCTATGGTGAAAATCAAACTCCGGCATGATACAAGTTACAAGATCACCCAGCTAGCCTATGATGGGTTGTCACTAGATAGGCTTAACTGTCAACTTTCCCATGGCTGCGACCTTCTCAGCCCGAGCTACACTCAAGAGTACACGATCAATGAAACCCTATGGGGAAAATCAAACTCCGACATGGTACAAGTTGCAAGATCACCCAGCTAGCCTATGATGGGCTGTCACTAGATAGGCTTAACTGTCAACTTTCCCATGGCTGCGACCTTCTCAGCCCGAGCTACACTCAAGAGTACACGATCAATGAAACCGTATGGGGAAAATCAAACTCCGACATGGTACAAGTTGCAAGATCACCCAGCTAGCCTATGATGGGCTGTCACTAGATAGGCTTAACTGTCAACTTTCCCATGGCTGCGTCATTCTCAGCCCGATCTACACTCAAGAGTACACGATCAATGAAGCGCTAAGGGGAAAGTAGAAATCCTGCTTGATACAAGTTGCAGAGTAAGCGATCAATGAAACCCTATGGTGAAAATCAAACTCCGGCATGATACAAGTTACAAGATCACCCAGCTAGCCTATGATGGGTTGTCACTAGATAGGCTTAACTGTCAACTTTCCCATGGCTGCGACCTTCTCAGCCCGAGCTACACTCAAGAGTACACGATCAATGAAACCCTATGGGGAAAATCAAACTCCGACATGGTACAAGTTGCAAGCTCACCCAGCTAGCCTATGATGGGCTGTCACTAGATAGGCTTAACTGTCAACTTTCCCATGGCTGCGTCATTCTCAGCCCGAGCTACACTCAAGAGTACACGATCAATGAAGCGCTAAGGGGAAAGTAGAAATCCTGCTTCATACAAGTTGCCGAGTAAGCGATCAATGAAACCCTATGGTGAAAATCAAACTCCGGCATGATACAAGTTACAAGATCACCCAGCTAGCCTATGATGGGTTGTCACTAGATAGGCTTAACTGTCAACTTTCCCATGGCTGCGACCTTCTCAGCCCGAGCTACACTCAAGAGTACACGATCAATGAAACCCTATGGGAAAATCAAACTCCGACATGGTACAAGTTGCAAGCTCACCCAGCTAGCCTATGATGGGCTGTCACTAGATAGGCTTAACTGTCAACTTTCCCATGGCTGCGTCATTCTCAGCCCGAGCTACATTCAAGAGTACACGATCAATGAAGCGCTAAGGGGAAAGTAGAAATCCTGCTTGATACAAGTTGCCGAGTAAGCGATCAATGAAACCCTATGGTGAAAATCAAACTCCGGCATGATAAAAGTTGCAAGATCACCCAGCTAGCCTATGATGGGTTGTCACTAGATAGGCTTAACTGTCAACTTTCCCATGGCTGCGACCTTCTCAGCCCGAGCTACACTCAAGAGTACACGATCAATGAAACCCTATGGGGAAAATCAAACTCCGACATGGTACAAGTTGCAAGCTCACCCAGCTAGCCTATGATGGGCTGTCACTAGAGAGGCTTAACTGTCAACTTTCCCATGGCTGCGTCATTCTCAGCCCGAGCTACACTCAAGAGTACACGATCAATGAAGCGCTAAGGGGAAAGTAGAAATCCTGCTTCATACAAGTTGCCGAGTAAGCGATCAATGAAACCCTATGGTGAAAATCAAACTCCGGCATGATACAAGTTACAAGATCACCCAGCTAGCCTATGATGGGTTGTCACTAGATAGGCTTAACTGTCAACTTTCCCATGGCTGCGACCTTCTCAGCCCGAGCTACACTCAAGAGTACACGATCAATGAAACCCTATGGGGAAAATCAAACTCCGACATGGTACAAGTTGCAAGCTCACCCAGCTAGCCTATGATGGGCTGTCACTAGATAGGCTTAACTGTCAACTTTCCCATGGCTGAGTCATTCTCAGCCCGAGCTACATTCAAGAGTACAAGATCAATGAAGCGCTAAGGGGAAAGTAGAAATCCTGCTTCATACAAGTTGCCGAGTAAGCGATCAATGAAACCCTATGGTGAAAATCAAACTCCGGCATGATAAAAGTTGCAAGATCACCCAGCTAGCCTATGATGGGTTGTCACTAGATAGGCTTAACTGTCAACTTTCCCATGGCTGCGACCTTCTCAGCCCGTGCTACACTCAAGAGTACACGATCAATGAAACCCTATGGGAAAATCAAACTCCGACATGGTACAAGTTGCAAGCTCACCCAGCTAGCCTATGATGGGCTGTCACTAGATAGGCTTAACTGTCAACTTTCCCATGGCTGCGTCATTCTCAGCCCGAGCTACACTCAAGAGTACACGATCAATGAAGCGCTAAGGGGAAAGTAGAAATCCTGCTTCATACAAGTTGCCGAGTAAGCGATCAATGAAACCCTATGGTGAAAATCAAACTCCGGCATGATAAAAGTTGCAAGATCACCCAGCTAGCCTATGATGGGTTGTCACTAGATAGGCTTAACTGTCAACTATCCCATGGCTGCGAAATTCTCAGTCCGAGCTACACTCAAGAGTACACGATCAGTGAAACCGTATGGGGAAAATCAAACTCCGACATGGTACAAGTTGCAAGATCACCCAGCTAGCCTATGATGGGCTGTCACTAGATAGGCTTAACTGTCAACTTTCCCATGGCTGCGTCATTCTCAGCCCGATCTACACTCAAGAGTACACGATCAATGAAGCGCTAAGGGAAAGTAGAAATCCTGCTTGATACAAGTTGCCGAGTAAGCGATCAATGAAACCCTATGGGAAAATCAAACTCCGGCATGATACAAGTTACAAGATCACCCAGCTAGCCTATGATGGGTTGTCACTAGATAGGCTTAACTGTCAACTTTCCCATGGCTGCGACCTTCTCAGCCCGAGCTACACTCAAGAGTACACGATCAATGAGACCCTATGGGGAAAATCAAACTCCGACATGGTACATGTTGCAAGCTCACCCAGCTAGCCTATGATGGGCTGTCACTAGATAGGCTTAACTGTCAACTTTCCCATGGCTGCGTCATTCTCAGCCCGAGCTACACTCAAGAGTACACGATCAATGAAGCGCTAAGGGGAAAGTAGAAATCCTGCTTGATACAAGTTGCCGAGTAAGCGATCAATGAAACCCTATGGTGAAAATCAAACTCCGGCATGGTACAAGTTACAAGATCACCCAGCTAGCCTATGATGGGTTGTCACTAGATAGGCTTAACTGTCAACTTTCCCATGGCTGCGACCTTCTCAGCCCGAGCTACACTCAAGAGTACACGATCAATGAAACCCTATGGGGAAAATCAAACTCCGACATGGTACAAGTTGCAAGCTCACCCAGCTAGCCTATGATGGGCTGTCACTAGATAGGCTTAACTGTCAACTTTCCCATGGCTGCGTCATTCTCAGCCCGAGCTACACTCAAGAGTACACGATCAATGAAGCGCTAAGGGGAAAGTAGAAATCCTGCTTGATACAAGTTGCCGAGTAAGCGATCAATGAAACCCTATGGTGAAAATCAAACTCCGGCATGATACAAGTTACAAGATCACCCAGCTAGCCTATGATGGGTTGTCACTAGATAGGCTTAACTGTCAACTTTCCCATGGCTGCGACCTTCTCAGCCCGAGCTACACTCAAGAGTACACGATCAATGAAACCCTATGGGGAAAATCAAACTCCGACATGGTACAAGTTGCAAGCTCACCCAGCTAGCCTATGATGGGCTGTCACTAGATAGGCTTAACTGTCAACTTTCCCATGGCTGCGTCATTCTCAGCCCGAGCTACACTCAAGAGTACACGATCAATGAAGCGCTAAGGGGAAAGTAGAAATCCTGCTTGATACAAGTTGCCGAGTAAGCGATCAATGAAACCCTATGGTGAAAATCAAACTCCGGCATGATACAAGTTACAAGATCACCCAGCTAGCCTATGATGGGTTGTCACTAGATAGGCTTAACTGTCAACTTTCCCATGGCTGCGACCTTCTCAGCCCGAGCTACACTCAAGAGTACACGATCAATGAAACCCTATGGGGAAAATCAAACTCCGACATGGTACAAGTTGCAAGATCACCCAGCTAGCCTATGATGGGCTGTCACTAGATAGGCTTAACTGTCAACTTTCCCATGGCTGCGACCTTCTCAGCCCGAGCTACACTCAAGAGTACACGATCAATGAAACCGTATGGGGAAAATCAAACTCCGACATGGTACAAGTTGCAAGATCACCCAGCTAGCCTATGATGGGCTGTCACTAGATAGGCTTAACTGTCAACTTTCCCATGGCTGCGTCATTCTCAGCCCGATCTACACTCAAGAGTACACGATCAATGAAGCGCTAAGGGGAAAGTAGAAATCCTGCTTGATACAAGTTGCAGAGTAAGCGATCAATGAAACCCTATGGTGAAAATCAAACTCCGGCATGATACAAGTTACAAGATCACCCAGCTAGCCTATGATGGGTTGTCACTAGATAGGCTTAACTGTCAACTTTCCCATGGCTGCGACCTTCTCAGCCCGAGCTACACTCAAGAGTACACGATCAATGAAACCCTATGGGGAAAATCAAACTCCGACATGGTACAAGTTGCAAGCTCACCCAGCTAGCCTATGATGGGCTGTCACTAGATAGGCTTAACTGTCAACTTTCCCATGGCTGCGTCATTCTCAGCCCGAGCTACACTCAAGAGTACACGATCAATGAAGCGCTAAGGGGAAAGTAGAAATCCTGCTTCATACAAGTTGCCGAGTAAGCGATCAATGAAACCCTATGGTGAAAATCAAACTCCGGCATGATACAAGTTACAAGATCACCCAGCTAGCCTATGATGGGTTGTCACTAGATAGGCTTAACTGTCAACTTTCCCATGGCTGCGACCTTCTCAGCCCGAGCTACACTCAAGAGTACACGATCAATGAAACCCTATGGGGAAAATCAAACTCCGACATGGTACAAGTTGCAAGCTCACCCAGCTAGCCTATGATGGGCTGTCACTAGATAGGCTTAACTGTCAACTTTCCCATGGCTGCGTCATTCTCAGCCCGAGCTACATTCAAGAGTACACGATCAATGAAGCGCTAAGGGGAAAGTAGAAATCCTGCTTCATACAAGTTGCCGAGTAAGCGATCAATGAAACCCTATGGTGAAAATCAAACTCCGGCATGATAAAAGTTGCAAGATCACCCAGCTAGCCTATGATGGGTTGTCACTAGATAGGCTTAACTGTCAACTTTCCCATGGCTGCGACCTTCTCAGCCCGAGCTACACTCAAGAGTACACGATCAATGAAACCCTATGGGGAAAATCAAACTCCGACATGGTACAAGTTGCAAGCTCACCCAGCTAGCCTATGATGGGCTGTCACTAGATAGGCTTAACTGTCAACTTTCCCATGGCTGCGTCATTCTCAGCCCGAGCTACACTCAAGAGTACACGATCAATGAAGCGCTAAGGGGAAAGTAGAAATCCTGCTTCATACAAGTTGCCGAGTAAGCGATCAATGAAACCCTATGGTGAAAATCAAACTCCGGCATGATACAAGTTACAAGATCACCCAGCTAGCCTATGATGGGTTGTCACTAGATAGGCTTAACTGTCAACTTTCCCATGGCTGCGACCTTCTCAGCCCGAGCTACACTCAAGAGTACACGATCAATGAAACCCTATGGGGAAAATCAAACTCCGACATGGTACAAGTTGCAAGCTCACGCAGCTAGCCTATGATGGGCTGTCACTAGATAGGCTTAACTGTCAACTTTCCCATGGCTGCGTCATTCTCAGCCCGAGCTACATTCAAGAGTACAAGATCAATGAAGCGCTAAGGGGAAAGTAGAAATCCTGCTTCATACAAGTTGCCGAGTAAGCGATCAATGAAACCCTATGGTGAAAATCAAACTCCGGCATGATACAAGTTACAAGATCACCCAGCTAGCCTATGATGGGTTGTCACTAGATAGGCTTAACTGTCAACTTTCCCATGGCTGCGACCTTCTCAGCCCGAGCTACACTCAAGAGTACACGATCAATGAAACCGTATGGGGAAAATCAAACTCCGACATGGTACAAGTTGCAAGATCACCCAGCTAGCCTATGATGGGCTGTCACTAGATAGGCTTAACTGTCAACTTTCCCATGGCTGCGTCATTCTCAGCCCGATCTACACTCAAGAGTACACGATCAATGAAGCGCTAAGGGGAAAGTAGAAATCCTGCTTGATACAAGTTGCCGAGTAAGCGATCAATGAAACCCTATGGTGAAAATCAAACTCCGGCATGATACAAGTTACAAGATCACCCAGCTAGCCTATGATGGGTTGTCACTAGATAGGCTTAACTGTCAACTTTGCCATGGCTGCGACCTTCTCAGCCCGAGCTACACTCAAGAGTACACGATCAATGAAACCCTATGGGGAAAATCAAACTCCGACATGGTACAAGTTGCAAGCTCACCCAGCTAGCCTATGATGGGCTGTCACTAGATAGGCTTAACTGTCAACTTTCCCATGGCTGCGTCATTCTCAGCCCGAGCTACACTCAAGAGTACACGATCAATGAAGCGCTAAGGGGAAAGTAGAAATCCTGCTTGATACAAGTTGCCGAGTAAGCGATCAATGAAACCCTATGGTGAAAATCAAACTCCGGCATGATACAAGTTACAAGATCACCCAGCTAGCCTATGATGGGTTGTCACTAGATAGGCTTAACTGTCAACTTTCCCATGGCTGCGACCTTCTCAGCCCGAGCTACACTCAAGAGTACACGATCAATGAAACCCTATGGGGAAAATCAAACTCCGACATGGTACAAGTTGCAAGCTCACCCAGCTAGCCTATGATGGGCTGTCACTAGATAGGCTTAACTGTCAACTTTCCCATGGCTGCGTCATTCTCAGCCCGAGCTACACTCAAGAGTACACGATCAATGAAGCGCTAAGGGGAAAGTAGAAATCCTGCTTGATACAAGTTGCCGAGTAAGCGATCAATGAAGCCCTATGGTGAAAATCAAACTCCGGCATGATACAAGTTACAAGATCACCCAGCTAGCCTATGATGGGTTGTCACTAGATAGGCTTAACTGTCAACTTTCCCATGGCTGCGACCTTCTCAGCCCGAGCTACACTCAAGAGTACACGATCAATGAAACCGTATGGGGAAAATCAAACTCCGACATGGTACAAGTTGCAAGATCACCCAGCTAGCCTATGATGGGCTGTCACTAGATAGGCTTAACTGTCAACTTTCCCATGGCTGCGTCATTCTCAGCCTGATCTACACTCAAGAGTACACGATCAATGAAGCGCTAAGGGGAAAGTAGAAATCCTGCTTGATACAAGTTGCAGAGTAAGCGATCAATGAAACCCTATGGTGAAAATCAAACTCCGGCATGATACAAGTTACAAGATCACCCAGCTAGCCTATGATGGGTTGTCACTAGATAGGCTTAACTGTCAACTTTCCCATGGCTGCGACCTTCTCAGCCCGAGCTACACTCAAGAGTACACGATCAATGAAACCCTATGGGGAAAATCAAACTCCGACATGGTACAAGTTGCAAGCTCACCCAGCTAGCCTATGATGGGCTGTCACTAGATAGGCTTAACTGTCAACTTTCCCATGGCTGCGTCATTCTCAGCCCGAGCTACATTCAAGAGTACACGATCAATAAAGCGCTAAGGGGAAAGTAGAAATCCTGCTTGATACAAGTTGCCGAGTAAGCGATCAATGAAACCCTATGGTGAAAATCAAACTCCGGCATGATAAAAGTTGCAAGATCACCCAGCTAGCCTATGATGGGTTGTCACTAGATAGGCTTAACTGTCAACTTTCCCATGGCTGCGACCTTCTCAGCCCGAGCTACACTCAAGAGTACACGATCAATGAAACCCTATGGGGAAAATCAAACTCCGACATGGTACAAGTTGCAAGCTCACCCAGCTAGCCTATGATGGGCTGTCACTAGATAGGCTTAACTGTCAACTTTCCCATGGCTGCGTCATTCTCAGCCCGAGCTACACTCAAGAGTACACGATCAATGAAGCGCTAAGGGGAAAGTAGAAATCCTGCTTCATACAAGTTGCCGAGTAAGCGATCAATGAAACCCTATGGTGAAAATCAAACTCCGGCATGATACAAGTTACAAGATCACCCAGCTAGCCTATGATGGGTTGTCACTAGATAGGCTTAACTGTCAACTTTCCCATGGCTGCGACCTTCTCAGCCCGAGCTACACTCAAGAGTACACGATCAATGAAACCCTATGGGGAAAATCAAACTCCGACATGGTACAAGTTGCAAGCTCACCCAGCTAGCCTATGATGGGCTGTCACTAGATAGGCTTAACTGTCAACTTTCCCATGGCTGCGTCATTCTCAGCCCGATCTACACTCAAGAGTACACGATCAATGAAGCGCTAAGGGGAAAGTAGAAATCCTGCTTGATACAAGTTGCCGAGTAAGCGATCAATGAAACCCTATGGTGAAAATCAAACTCCGGCATGATACAAGTTACAAGATCACCCAGCTAGCCTATGATGGGTTGTCACTAGATAGGCTTAACTGTCAACTTTCCCATGGCTGCGACCTTCTCAGCCCGAGCTACACTCAAGAGTACACGATCAATGAAACCCTATGGGGAAAATCAAACTCCGACATGGTACAAGTTGCAAGCTCACCCAGCTAGCCTATGATGGGCTGTCACTAGATAGGCTTAACTGTCAACTTTCCCATGGCTGCGTCATTCTCAGCCCGAGCTACACTCAAGAGTACACGATCAATGAAGCGCTAAGGGGAAAGTAGAAATCCTGCTTGATACAAGTTGCCGAGTAAGCGATCAATGAAACCCTATGGTGAAAATCAAACTCCGGCATGATACAAGTTACAAGATCACCCAGCTAGCCTATGATGGGTTGTCACTAGATAGGCTTAACTGTCAACTTTCCCATGGCTGCGACCTTCTCAGCCCGAGCTACACTCAAGAGTACACGATCAATGAAACCCTATGGGGAAAATCAAACTCCGACATGGTACAAGTTGCAAGCTCACCCAGCTAGCCTATGATGGGCTGTCACTAGATAGGCTTAACTGTCAACTTTCCCATGGCTGCGTCATTCTCAGCCCGAGCTACACTCAAGAGTACACGATCAATGAAGCGCTAAGGGGAAAGTAGAAATCCTGCTTGATACAAGTTGCCGAGTAAGCGATCAATGAAGCCCTATGGTGAAAATCAAACTCCGGCATGATACAAGTTACAAGATCACCCAGCTAGCCTATGATGGGTTGTCACTAGATAGGCTTAACTGTCAACTTTCCCATGGCTGCGACCTTCTCAGCCCGAGCTACACTCAAGAGTACACGATCAATGAAACCCTATGGGGAAAATCAAACTCCGACATGGTACAAGTTGCAAGATCACCCAGCTAGCCTATGATGGGCTGTCACTAGATAGGCTTAACTGTCAACTTTCCCATGGCTGCGACCTTCTCAGCCCGAGCTACACTCAAGAGTACACGATCAATGAAACCGTATGGGGAAAATCAAACTCCGACATGGTACAAGTTGCAAGATCACCCAGCTAGCCTATGATGGGCTGTCACTAGATAGGCTTAACTGTCAACTTTCCCATGGCTGCGTCATTCTCAGCCTGATCTACACTCAAGAGTACACGATCAATGAAGCGCTAAGGGGAAAGTAGAAATCCTGCTTGATACAAGTTGCAGAGTAAGCGATCAATGAAACCCTATGGTGAAAATCAAACTCCGGCATGATACAAGTTACAAGATCACCCAGCTAGCCTATGATGGGTTGTCACTAGATAGGCTTAACTGTCAACTTTCCCATGGCTGCGACCTTCTCAGCCCGAGCTACACTCAAGAGTACACGATCAATGAAACCCTATGGGGAAAATCAAACTCCGACATGGTACAAGTTGCAAGCTCACCCAGCTAGCCTATGATGGGCTGTCACTAGATAGGCTTAACTGTCAACTTTCCCATGGCTGCGTCATTCTCAGCCCGAGCTACACTCAAGAGTACACGATCAATGAAGCGCTAAGGGGAAAGTAGAAATCCTGCTTCATACAAGTTGCCGAGTAAGCGATCAATGAAACCCTATGGTGAAAATCAAACTCCGGCATGATAAAAGTTGCAAGATCACCCAGCTAGCCTATGATGGGTTGTCACTAGATAGGCTTAACTGTCAACTATCCCATGGCTGCGAAATTCTCAGCCCGAGCTACACTCAAGAGTACACGATCAGTGAAACCGTATGGGGAAAATCAAACTCCGACATGGTACAAGTTGCAAGATCACCCAGCTAGCCTATGATGGGCTGTCACTAGATAGGCTTAACTGTCAACTTTCCCATGGCTGCGTCATTCTCAGCCCGATCTACACTCAAGAGTACACGATCAATGAAGCGCTAAGGGGAAAGTAGAAATCCTGCTTGATACAAGTTGCCGAGTAAGCGATCAATGAAACCCTATGGTGAAAATCAAACTCCGGCATGATACAAGTTACAAGATCACCCAGCTAGCCTATGATGGGTTGTCACTAGATAGGCTTAACTGTCAACTTTCCCATGGCTGCGACCTTCTCAGCCCGAGCTACACTCAAGAGTACACGATCAATGAGACCCTATGGGGAAAATCAAACTCCGACATGGTACATGTTGCAAGCTCACCCAGCTAGCCTATGATGGGCTGTCACTAGATAGGCTTAACTGTCAACTTTCCCATGGCTGCGTCATTCTCAGCCCGAGCTACACTCAAGAGTACACGATCAATGAAGCGCTAAGGGGAAAGTAGAAATCCTGCTTGATACAAGTTGCCGAGTAAGCGATCAATGAAACCCTATGGTGAAAATCAAACTCCGGCATGATACAAGTTACAAGATCACCCAGCTAGCCTATGATGGGTTGTCACTAGATAGGCTTAACTGTCAACTTTCCCATGGCTGCGACCTTCTCAGCCCGAGCTACACTCAAGAGTACACGATCAATGAAACCGTATGGGGAAAATCAAACTCCGACATGGTACAAGTTGCAAGATCACCCAGCTAGCCTATGATGGGCTGTCACTAGATAGGCTTAACTGTCAACTTTCCCATGGCTGCGTCATTCTCAGCCCGATCTACACTCAAGAGTACACGATCAATGAAGCGCTAAGGGGAAAGTAGAAATCCTGCTTGATACAAGTTGCCGAGTAAGCGATCAATGAAACCCTATGGTGAAAATCAAACTCCGGCATGATACAAGTTACAAGATCACCCAGCTAGCCTATGATGGGTTGTCACTAGATAGGCTTAACTGTCAACTTTCCCATGGCTGCGACCTTCTCAGCCCGAGCTACACTCAAGAGTACACGATCAATGAAACCCTATGGGGAAAATCAAACTCCGACATGGTACAAGTTGCAAGCTCACCCAGCTAGCCTATGATGGGCTGTCACTAGATAGGCTTAACTGTCAACTTTCCCATGGCTGCGTCATTCTCAGCCCGAGCTACACTCAAGAGTACACGATCAATGAAGCGCTAAGGGGAAAGTAGAAATCCTGCTTGATACAAGTTGCCGAGTAAGCGATCAATGAAACCCTATGGTGAAAATCAAACTCCGGCATGATACAAGTTACAAGATCACCCAGCTAGCCTATGATGGGTTGTCACTAGATAGGCTTAACTGTCAACTTTCCCATGGCTGCGACCTTCTCAGCCCGAGCTACACTCAAGAGTACACGATCAATGAAACCCTATGGGGAAAATCAAACTCCGACATGGTACAAGTTGCAAGATCACCCAGCTAGCCTATGATGGGCTGTCACTAGATAGGCTTAACTGTCAACTTTCCCATGGCTGCGACCTTCTCAGCCCGAGCTACACTCAAGAGTACACGATCAATGAAACCGTATGGGGAAAATCAAACTCCGACATGGTACAAGTTGCAAGATCACCCAGCTAGCCTATGATGGGCTGTCACTAGATAGGCTTAACTGTCAACTTTCCCATGGCTGCGTCATTCTCAGCCCGATCTACACTCAAGAGTACACGATCAATGAAGCGCTAAGGGGAAAGTAGAAATCCTGCTTGATACAAGTTGCAGAGTAAGCGATCAATGAAACCCTATGGTGAAAATCAAACTCCGGCATGATACAAGTTACAAGATCACCCAGCTAGCCTATGATGGGTTGTCACTAGATAGGCTTAACTGTCAACTTTCCCATGGCTGCGACCTTCTCAGCCCGAGCTACACTCAAGAGTACACGATCAATGAAACCCTATGGGGAAAATCAAACTCCGACATGGTACAAGTTGCAAGCTCACCCAGCTAGCCTATGATGGGCTGTCACTAGATAGGCTTAACTGTCAACTTTCCCATGGCTGCGTCATTCTCAGCCCGAGCTACACTCAAGAGTACACGATCAATGAAGCGCTAAGGGGAAAGTAGAAATCCTGCTTCATACAAGTTGCCGAGTAAGCGATCAATGAAACCCTATGGTGAAAATCAAACTCCGGCATGATACAAGTTACAAGATCACCCAGCTAGCCTATGATGGGTTGTCACTAGATAGGCTTAACTGTCAACTTTCCCATGGCTGCGACCTTCTCAGCCCGAGCTACACTCAAGAGTACACGATCAATGAAACCCTATGGGGAAAATCAAACTCCGACATGGTACAAGTTGCAAGCTCACCCAGCTAGCCTATGATGGGCTGTCACTAGATAGGCTTAACTGTCAACTTTCCCATGGCTGCGTCATTCTCAGCCCGAGCTACACTCAAGAGTACACGATCAATGAAGCGCTAAGGGGAAAGTAGAAATCCTGCTTGATACAAGTTGCCGAGTAAGCGATCAATGAAACCCTATGGTGAAAATCAAACTCCGGCATGATACAAGTTACAAGATCACCCAGCTAGCCTATGATGGGTTGTCACTAGATAGGCTTAACTGTCAACTTTCCCATGGCTGCGACCTTCTCAGCCCGAGCTACACTCAAGAGTACACGATCAATGAAACCCTATGGGGAAAATCAAACTCCGACATGGTACAAGTTGCAAGCTCACCCAGCTAGCCTATGATGGGCTGTCACTAGATAGGCTTAACTGTCAACTTTCCCATGGCTGCGTCATTCTCAGCCCGAGCTACACTCAAGAGTACACGATCAATGAAGCGCTAAGGGGAAAGTAGAAATCCTGCTTCATACAAGTTGCCGAGTAAGCGATCAATGAAACCCTATGGTGAAAATCAAACTCCGGCATGATACAAGTTACAAGATCACCCAGCTAGCCTATGATGGGTTGTCACTAGATAGGCTTAACTGTCAACTTTCCCATGGCTGCGACCTTCTCAGCCCGAGCTACACTCAAGAGTACACGATCAATGAAACCCTATGGGGAAAATCAAACTCCGACATGGTACAAGTTGCAAGCTCACCCAGCTAGCCTATGATGGGCTGTCACTAGATAGGCTTAACTGTCAACTTTCCCATGGCTGCGTCATTCTCAGCCCGAGCTACATTCAAGAGTACAAGATCAATGAAGCGCTAAGGGGAAAGTAGAAATCCTGCTTCATACAAGTTGCCGAGTAAGCGATCAATGAAACCCTATGGTGAAAATCAAACTCCGGCATGATAAAAGTTGCAAGATCACCCAGCTAGCCTATGATGGGTTGTCACTAGATAGGCTTAACTGTCAACTTTCCCATGGCTGCGACCTTCTCAGCCCGTGCTACACTCAAGAGTACACGATCAATGAAACCCTATGGGGAAAATCAAACTCCGACATGGTACAAGTTGCAAGCTCACCCAGCTAGCCTATGATGGGCTGTCACTAGATAGGCTTAACTGTCAACTTTCCCATGGCTGCGTCATTCTCAGCCCGAGCTACACTCAAGAGTACACGATCAATGAAGCGCTAAGGGGAAAGTAGAAATCCTGCTTCATACAAGTTGCCGAGTAAGCGATCAATGAAACCCTATGGTGAAAATCAAACTCCGGCATGATAAAAGTTGCAAGATCACCCAGCTAGCCTATGATGGGTTGTCACTAGATAGGCTTAACTGTCAACTATCCCATGGCTGCGAAATTCTCAGCCCGAGCTACACTCAAGAGTACACGATCAGTGAAACCGTATGGGGAAAATCAAACTCCGACATGGTACAAGTTGCAAGATCACCCAGCTAGCCTATGATAGGCTGTCACTAGATAGGCTTAACTGTCAACTTTCCCATGGCTGCGTCATTCTCAGCCCGATCTACACTCAAGAGTACACGATCAATGAAGCGCTAAGGGGAAAGTAGAAATCCTGCTTGATACAAGTTGCCGAGTAAGCGATCAATGAAACCCTATGGTGAAAATCAAACTCCGGCATGATACAAGTTACAAGATCACCCAGCTAGCCTATGATGGGTTGTCACTAGATAGGCTTAACTGTCAACTTTCCCATGGCTGCGACCTTCTCAGCCCGAGCTACACTCAAGAGTACACGATCAATGAGACCCTATGGGGAAAATCAAACTCCGACATGGTACATGTTGCAAGCTCACCCAGCTAGCCTATGATGGGCTGTCACTAGATAGGCTTAACTGTCAACTTTCCCATGGCTGCGTCATTCTCAGCCCGAGCTACACTCAAGAGTACACGATCAATGAAGCGCTAAGGGGAAAGTAGAAATCCTGCTTGATACAAGTTGCCGAGTAAGCGATCAATGAAACCCTATGGTGAAAATCAAACTCCGGCATGATAAAAGTTGCAAGATCACCCAGCTAGCCTATGATGGGTTGTCACTAGATAGGCTTAACTGTCAACTTTCCCATGGCTGCGACCTTCTCAGCCCGAGCTACACTCAAGAGTACACGATCAGTGAAACTGTATGGGGAAAATCAAACTCCGACATGGTACAAGTTGAAAGATCACCCAGCTAGCCTATGATGGGCTGTCACTAGATAGGCTTAACTGTCAACTTTCCCATGGCTGCGTCATTCTCAGCCCGATCTACACTCAAGAGTACACGATCAATGAAGCGCTAAGGGGAAAGTAGAAATCCTGCTTGATACAAGTTGCCGAGTAAGCGATCAATGAAACCCTATGGTGAAAATCAAACTCCGGCATGATACAAGTTACAAGATCACCCAGCTAGCCTATGATGGGTTGTCACTAGATAGGCTTAACTGTCAACTTTCCCATGGCTGCGACCTTCTCAGCCCGAGCTACACTCAAGAGTACACGATCAATGAAACCCTATGGGGAAAATCAAACTCCGACATGGTACAAGTTGCAAGCTCACCCAGCTAGCCTATGATGGGCTGTCACTAGATAGGCTTAACTGTCAACTTTCCCATGGCTGCGTCATTCTCAGCCCGAGCTACACTCAAGAGTACACGATCAATGAAGCGCTAAGGGGAAAGTAGAAATCCTGCTTGATACAAGTTGCCGAGTAAGCGATCAATGAAACCCTATGGTGAAAATCAAACTCCGGCATGATACAAGTTACAAGATCACCCAGCTAGCCTATGATGGGTTGTCACTAGATAGGCTTAACTGTCAACTTTCCCATGGCTGCGACCTTCTCAGCCCGAGCTACACTCAAGAGTACACGATCAATGAAACCGTATGGGGAAAATCAAACTCCGACATGGTAAAAGTTGCAAGATCACCCAGCTAGCCTATGATGGGCTGTCACTAGATAGGCTTAACTGTCAACTTTCCCATGGCTGCGTCATTCTCAGCCCGATCTACACTCAAGAGTACACGATCAATGAAGCGCTAAGGGGAAAGTAGAAATCCTGCTTGATACAAGTTGCCGAGTAAGCGATCAATGAAACCCTATGGTGAAAATCAAACTCCGGCATGATACAAGTTACAAGATCACCCAGCTAGCCTATGATGGGTTGTCACTAGATAGGCTTAACTGTCAACTTTCCCATGGCTGCGACCTTCTCAGCCCGAGCTACACTCAAGAGTACACGATCAATGAAACCCTATGGGGAAAATCAAACTCCGACATGGTACAAGTTGCAAGCTCACCCAGCTAGCCTATGATGGGCTGTCACTAGATAGGCTTAACTGTCAACTTTCCCATGGCTGCGTCATTCTCAGCCCGAGCTACATTCAAGAGTACACGATCAATAAAGCGCTAAGGGGAAAGTAGAAATCCTGCTTGATACAAGTTGCCGAGTAAGCGATCAATGAAACCCTATGGTGAAAATCAAACTCCGGCATGATAAAAGTTGCAAGATCACCCAGCTAGCCTATGATGGGTTGTCACTAGATAGGCTTAACTGTCAACTTTCCCATGGCTGCGACCTTCTCAGCCCGAGCTACACTCAAGAGTACACGATCAATGAAACCCTATGGGGAAAATCAAACTCCGACATGGTACAAGTTGCAAGCTCACCCAGCTAGCCTATGATGGGCTGTCACTAGATAGGCTTAACTGTCAACTTTCCCATGGCTGCGTCATTCTCAGCCCGAGCTACACTCAAGAGTACACGATCAATGAAGCGCTAAGGGGAAAGTAGAAATCCTGCTTCATACAAGTTGCCGAGTAAGCGATCAATGAAACCCTATGGTGAAAATCAAACTCCGGCATGATACAAGTTACAAGATCACCCAGCTAGCCTATGATGGGTTGTCACTAGATAGGCTTAACTGTCAACTTTCCCATGGCTGCGACCTTCTCAGCCCGAGCTACACTCAAGAGTACACGATCAATGAAACCCTATGGGGAAAATCAAACTCCGACATGGTACAAGTTGCAAGCTCACCCAGCTAGCCTATGATGGGCTGTCACTAGATAGGCTTAACTGTCAACTTTCCCATGGCTGCGTCATTCTCAGCCCGATCTACACTCAAGAGTACACGATCAATGAAGCGCTAAGGGGAAAGTAGAAATCCTGCTTGATACAAGTTGCCGAGTAAGCGATCAATGAAACCCTATGGTGAAAATCAAACTCCGGCATGATACAAGTTACAAGATCACCCAGCTAGCCTATGATGGGTTGTCACTAGATAGGCTTAACTGTCAACTTTCCCATGGCTGCGACCTTCTCAGCCCGAGCTACACTCAAGAGTACACGATCAATGAAACCCTATGGGGAAAATCAAACTCCGACATGGTACAAGTTGCAAGCTCACCCAGCTAGCCTATGATGGGCTGTCACTAGATAGGCTTAACTGTCAACTTTCCCATGGCTGCGTCATTCTCAGCCCGAGCTACACTCAAGAGTACACGATCAATGAAGCGCTAAGGGGAAAGTAGAAATCCTGCTTGATACAAGTTGCCGAGTAAGCGATCAATGAAACCCTATGGTGAAAATCAAACTCCGGCATGATACAAGTTACAAGATCACCCAGCTAGCCTATGATGGGTTGTCACTAGATAGGCTTAACTGTCAACTTTCCCATGGCTGCGACCTTCTCAGCCCGAGCTACACTCAAGAGTACACGATCAATGAAACCCTATGGGGAAAATCATACTCCGACATGGTACAAGTTGCAAGCTCACCCAGCTAGCCTATGATGGGCTGTCACTAGATAGGCTTAACTGTCAACTTTCCCATGGCTGCGTCATTCTCAGCCCGAGCTACACTCAAGAGTACACGATCAATGAAGCGCTAAGGGGAAAGTAGAAATCCTGCTTGATACAAGTTGCCGAGTAAGCGATCAATGAAGCCCTATGGTGAAAATCAAACTCCGGCATGATACAAGTTACAAGATCACCCAGCTAGCCTATGATGGGTTGTCACTAGATAGGCTTAACTGTCAACTTTCCCATGGCTGCGACCTTCTCAGCCCGAGCTACACTCAAGAGTACACGATCAATGAAACCCTATGGGGAAAATCAAACTCCGACATGGTACAAGTTGCAAGATCACCCAGCTAGCCTATGATGGGCTGTCACTAGATAGGCTTAACTGTCAACTTTCCCATGGCTGCGACCTTCTCAGCCCGAGCTACACTCAAGAGTACACGATCAATGAAACCGTATGGGGAAAATCAAACTCCGACATGGTACAAGTTGCAAGATCACCCAGCTAGCCTATGATGGGCTGTCACTAGATAGGCTTAACTGTCAACTTTCCCATGGCTGCGTCATTCTCAGCCTGATCTACACTCAAGAGTACACGATCAATGAAGCGCTAAGGGGAAAGTAGAAATCCTGCTTGATACAAGTTGCAGAGTAAGCGATCAATGAAACCCTATGGTGAAAATCAAACTCCGGCATGATACAAGTTACAAGATCACCCAGCTAGCCTATGATGGGTTGTCACTAGATAGGCTTAACTGTCAACTTTCCCATGGCTGCGACCTTCTCAGCCCGAGCTACACTCAAGAGTACACGATCAATGAAACCCTATGGGGAAAATCAAACTCCGACATGGTACAAGTTGCAAGCTCACCCAGCTAGCCTATGATGGGCTGTCACTAGATAGGCTTAACTGTCAACTTTCCCATGGCTGCGTCATTCTCAGCCCGAGCTACACTCAAGAGTACACGATCAATGAAGCGCTAAGGGGAAAGTAGAAATCCTGCTTCATACAAGTTGCCGAGTAAGCGATCAATGAAACCCTATGGTGAAAATCAAACTCCGGCATGATAAAAGTTGCAAGATCACCCAGCTAGCCTATGATGGGTTGTCACTAGATAGGCTTAACTGTCAACTATCCCATGGCTGCGAAATTCTCAGCCCGAGCTACACTCAAGAGTACACGATCAGTGAAACCGTATGGGGAAAATCAAACTCCGACATGGTACAAGTTGCAAGATCACCCAGCTAGCCTATGATGGGCTGTCACTAGATAGGCTTAACTGTCAACTTTCCCATGGCTGCGTCATTCTCAGCCCGATCTACACTCAAGAGTACACGATCAATGAAGCGCTAAGGGGAAAGTAGAAATCCTGCTTGATACAAGTTGCCGAGTAAGCGATCAATGAAACCCTATGGTGAAAATCAAACTCCGGCATGATACAAGTTACAAGATCACCCAGCTAGCCTATGATGGGTTGTCACTAGATAGGCTTAACTGTCAACTTTCCCATGGCTGCGACCTTCTCAGCCCGAGCTACACTCAAGAGTACACGATCAATGAGACCCTATGGGGAAAATCAAACTCCGACATGGTACATGTTGCAAGCTCACCCAGCTAGCCTATGATGGGCTGTCACTAGATAGGCTTAACTGTCAACTTTCCCATGGCTGCGTCATTCTCAGCCCGAGCTACACTCAAGAGTACACGATCAATGAAGCGCTAAGGGGAAAGTAGAAATCCTGCTTGATACAAGTTGCCGAGTAAGCGATCAATGAAACCCTATGGTGAAAATCAAACTCCGGCATGATACAAGTTACAAGATCACCCAGCTAGCCTATGATGGGTTGTCACTAGATAGGCTTAACTGTCAACTTTCCCATGGCTGCGACCTTCTCAGCCCGAGCTACACTCAAGAGTACACGATCAATGAAACCGTATGGGGAAAATCAAACTCCGACATGGTACAAGTTGCAAGATCACCCAGCTAGCCTATGATGGGCTGTCACTAGATAGGCTTAACTGTCAACTTTCCCATGGCTGCGTCATTCTCAGCCCGATCTACACTCAAGAGTACACGATCAATGAAGCGCTAAGGGGAAAGTAGAAATCCTGCTTGATACAAGTTGCCGAGTAAGCGATCAATGAAACCCTATGGTGAAAATCAAACTCCGGCATGATACAAGTTACAAGATCACCCAGCTAGCCTATGATGGGTTGTCACTAGATAGGCTTAACTGTCAACTTTCCCATGGCTGCGACCTTCTCAGCCCGAGCTACACTCAAGAGTACACGATCAATGAAACCCTATGGGGAAAATCAAACTCCGACATGGTACAAGTTGCAAGCTCACCCAGCTAGCCTATGATGGGCTGTCACTAGATAGGCTTAACTGTCAACTTTCCCATGGCTGCGTCATTCTCAGCCCGAGCTACACTCAAGAGTACACGATCAATGAAGCGCTAAGGGGAAAGTAGAAATCCTGCTTGATACAAGTTGCCGAGTAAGCGATCAATGAAACCCTATGGTGAAAATCAAACTCCGGCATGATACAAGTTACAAGATCACCCAGCTAGCCTATGATGGGTTGTCACTAGATAGGCTTAACTGTCAACTTTCCCATGGCTGCGACCTTCTCAGCCCGAGCTACACTCAAGAGTACACGATCAATGAAACCCTATGGGGAAAATCAAACTCCGACATGGTACAAGTTGCAAGATCACCCAGCTAGCCTATGATGGGCTGTCACTAGATAGGCTTAACTGTCAACTTTCCCATGGCTGCGACCTTCTCAGCCCGAGCTACACTCAAGAGTACACGATCAATGAAACCGTATGGGGAAAATCAAACTCCGACATGGTACAAGTTGCAAGATCACCCAGCTAGCCTATGATGGGCTGTCACTAGATAGGCTTAACTGTCAACTTTCCCATGGCTGCGTCATTCTCAGCCCGATCTACACTCAAGAGTACACGATCAATGAAGCGCTAAGGGGAAAGTAGAAATCCTGCTTGATACAAGTTGCAGAGTAAGCGATCAATGAAACCCTATGGTGAAAATCAAACTCCGGCATGATACAAGTTACAAGATCACCCAGCTAGCCTATGATGGGTTGTCACTAGATAGGCTTAACTGTCAACTTTCCCATGGCTGCGACCTTCTCAGCCCGAGCTACACTCAAGAGTACACGATCAATGAAACCCTATGGGGAAAATCAAACTCCGACATGGTACAAGTTGCAAGCTCACCCAGCTAGCCTATGATGGGCTGTCACTAGATAGGCTTAACTGTCAACTTTCCCATGGCTGCGTCATTCTCAGCCCGAGCTACACTCAAGAGTACACGATCAATGAAGCGCTAAGGGGAAAGTAGAAATCCTGCTTCATACAAGTTGCCGAGTAAGCGATCAATGAAACCCTATGGTGAAAATCAAACTCCGGCATGATACAAGTTACAAGATCACCCAGCTAGCCTATGATGGGTTGTCACTAGATAGGCTTAACTGTCAACTTTCCCATGGCTGCGACCTTCTCAGCCCGAGCTACACTCAAGAGTACACGATCAATGAAACCCTATGGGGAAAATCAAACTCCGACATGGTACAAGTTGCAAGCTCACCCAGCTAGCCTATGATGGGCTGTCACTAGATAGGCTTAACTGTCAACTTTCCCATGGCTGCGTCATTCTCAGCCCGAGCTACACTCAAGAGTACACGATCAATGAAGCGCTAAGGGGAAAGTAGAAATCCTGCTTGATACAAGTTGCCGAGTAAGCGATCAATGAAACCCTATGGTGAAAATCAAACTCCGGCATGATACAAGTTACAAGATCACCCAGCTAGCCTATGATGGGTTGTCACTAGATAGGCTTAACTGTCAACTTTCCCATGGCTGCGACCTTCTCAGCCCGAGCTACACTCAAGAGTACACGATCAATGAAACCCTATGGGGAAAATCAAACTCCGACATGGTACAAGTTGCAAGCTCACCCAGCTAGCCTATGATGGGCTGTCACTAGATAGGCTTAACTGTCAACTTTCCCATGGCTGCGTCATTCTCAGCCCGAGCTACACTCAAGAGTACACGATCAATGAAGCGCTAAGGGGAAAGTAGAAATCCTGCTTCATACAAGTTGCCGAGTAAGCGATCAATGAAACCCTATGGTGAAAATCAAACTCCGGCATGATACAAGTTACAAGATCACCCAGCTAGCCTATGATGGGTTGTCACTAGATAGGCTTAACTGTCAACTTTCCCATGGCTGCGACCTTCTCAGCCCGAGCTACACTCAAGAGTACACGATCAATGAAACCCTATGGGGAAAATCAAACTCCGACATGGTACAAGTTGCAAGCTCACCCAGCTAGCCTATGATGGGCTGTCACTAGATAGGCTTAACTGTCAACTTTCCCATGGCTGCGTCATTCTCAGCCCGAGCTACATTCAAGAGTACAAGATCAATGAAGCGCTAAGGGGAAAGTAGAAATCCTGCTTCATACAAGTTGCCGAGTAAGCGATCAATGAAACCCTATGGTGAAAATCAAACTCCGGCATGATAAAAGTTGCAAGATCACCCAGCTAGCCTATGATGGGTTGTCACTAGATAGGCTTAACTGTCAACTTTCCCATGGCTGCGACCTTCTCAGCCCGTGCTACACTCAAGAGTACACGATCAATGAAACCCTATGGGGAAAATCAAACTCCGACATGGTACAAGTTGCAAGCTCACCCAGCTAGCCTATGATGGGCTGTCACTAGATAGGCTTAACTGTCAACTTTCCCATGGCTGCGTCATTCTCAGCCCGAGCTACACTCAAGAGTACACGATCAATGAAGCGCTAAGGGGAAAGTAGAAATCCTGCTTCATACAAGTTGCCGAGTAAGCGATCAATGAAACCCTATGGTGAAAATCAAACTCCGGCATGATAAAAGTTGCAAGATCACCCAGCTAGCCTATGATGGGTTGTCACTAGATAGGCTTAACTGTCAACTATCCCATGGCTGCGAAATTCTCAGCCCGAGCTACACTCAAGAGTACACGATCAGTGAAACCGTATGGGGAAAATCAAACTCCGACATGGTACAAGTTGCAAGATCACCCAGCTAGCCTATGATAGGCTGTCACTAGATAGGCTTAACTGTCAACTTTCCCATGGCTGCGTCATTCTCAGCCCGATCTACACTCAAGAGTACACGATCAATGAAGCGCTAAGGGGAAAGTAGAAATCCTGCTTGATACAAGTTGCCGAGTAAGCGATCAATGAAACCCTATGGTGAAAATCAAACTCCGGCATGATACAAGTTACAAGATCACCCAGCTAGCCTATGATGGGTTGTCACTAGATAGGCTTAACTGTCAACTTTCCCATGGCTGCGACCTTCTCAGCCCGAGCTACACTCAAGAGTACACGATCAATGAGACCCTATGGGGAAAATCAAACTCCGACATGGTACATGTTGCAAGCTCACCCAGCTAGCCTATGATGGGCTGTCACTAGATAGGCTTAACTGTCAACTTTCCCATGGCTGCGTCATTCTCAGCCCGAGCTACACTCAAGAGTACACGATCAATGAAGCGCTAAGGGGAAAGTAGAAATCCTGCTTGATACAAGTTGCCGAGTAAGCGATCAATGAAACCCTATGGTGAAAATCAAACTCCGGCATGATAAAAGTTGCAAGATCACCCAGCTAGCCTATGATGGGTTGTCACTAGATAGGCTTAACTGTCAACTTTCCCATGGCTGCGACCTTCTCAGCCCGAGCTACACTCAAGAGTACACGATCAGTGAAACTGTATGGGGAAAATCAAACTCCGACATGGTACAAGTTGAAAGATCACCCAGCTAGCCTATGATGGGCTGTCACTAGATAGGCTTAACTGTCAACTTTCCCATGGCTGCGTCATTCTCAGCCCGATCTACACTCAAGAGTACACGATCAATGAAGCGCTAAGGGGAAAGTAGAAATCCTGCTTGATACAAGTTGCCGAGTAAGCGATCAATGAAACCCTATGGTGAAAATCAAACTCCGGCATGATACAAGTTACAAGATCACCCAGCTAGCCTATGATGGGTTGTCACTAGATAGGCTTAACTGTCAACTTTCCCATGGCTGCGACCTTCTCAGCCCGAGCTACACTCAAGAGTACACGATCAATGAAACCCTATGGGGAAAATCAAACTCCGACATGGTACAAGTTGCAAGCTCACCCAGCTAGCCTATGATGGGCTGTCACTAGATAGGCTTAACTGTCAACTTTCCCATGGCTGCGTCATTCTCAGCCCGAGCTACACTCAAGAGTACACGATCAATGAAGCGCTAAGGGGAAAGTAGAAATCCTGCTTGATACAAGTTGCCGAGTAAGCGATCAATGAAACCCTATGGTGAAAATCAAACTCCGGCATGATACAAGTTACAAGATCACCCAGCTAGCCTATGATGGGTTGTCACTAGATAGGCTTAACTGTCAACTTTCCCATGGCTGCGACCTTCTCAGCCCGAGCTACACTCAAGAGTACACGATCAATGAAACCGTATGGGGAAAATCAAACTCCGACATGGTAAAAGTTGCAAGATCACCCAGCTAGCCTATGATGGGCTGTCACTAGATAGGCTTAACTGTCAACTTTCCCATGGCTGCGTCATTCTCAGCCCGATCTACACTCAAGAGTACACGATCAATGAAGCGCTAAGGGGAAAGTAGAAATCCTGCTTGATACAAGTTGCCGAGTAAGCGATCAATGAAACCCTATGGTGAAAATCAAACTCCGGCATGATACAAGTTACAAGATCACCCAGCTAGCCTATGATGGGTTGTCACTAGATAGGCTTAACTGTCAACTTTCCCATGGCTGCGACCTTCTCAGCCCGAGCTACACTCAAGAGTACACGATCAATGAAACCCTATGGGGAAAATCAAACTCCGACATGGTACAAGTTGCAAGCTCACCCAGCTAGCCTATGATGGGCTGTCACTAGATAGGCTTAACTGTCAGCTTTCCCATGGCTGCGTCATTCTCAGCCCGAGCTACACTCAAGAGTACACGATCAATGAAGCGCTAAGGGGAAAGTAGAAATCCTGCTTGATACAAGTTGCCGAGTAAGCGATCAATGAAACCCTATGGTGAAAATCAAACTCCGGCATGATACAAGTTACAAGATCACCCAGCTAGCCTATGATGGGTTGTCACTAGATAGGCTTAACTGTCAACTTTCCCATGGCTGCGACCTTCTCAGCCCGAGCTACACTCAAGAGTACACGATCAATGAAACCCTATGGGGAAAATCAAACTCCGACATGGTACAAGTTGCAAGCTCACCCAGCTAGCCTATGATGGGCTGTCACTAGATAGGCTTAACTGTCAACTTTCCCATGGCTGCGTCATTCTCAGCCCGAGCTACACTCAAGAGTACACGATCAATGAAGCGCTAAGGGGAAAGTAGAAATCCTGCTTGATACAAGTTGCCGAGTAAGCGATCAATGAAACCCTATGGTGAAAATCAAACTCCGGCATGATACAAGTTACAAGATCACCCAGCTAGCCTATGATGGGTTGTCACTAGATAGGCTTAACTGTCAACTTTCCCATGGCTGCGACCTTCTCAGCCCGAGCTACACTCAAGAGTACACGATCAATGAAACCCTATGGGGAAAATCAAACTCCGACATGGTACAAGTTGCAAGCTCACCCAGCTAGCCTATGATGGGCTGTCACTAGATAGGCTTAACTGTCAACTTTCCCATGGCTGCGTCATTCTCAGCCCGAGCTACACTCAAGAGTACACGATCAATGAAGCGCTAAGGGGAAAGTAGAAATCCTGCTTGATACAAGTTGCCGAGTAAGCGATCAATGAAGCCCTATGGTGAAAATCAAACTCCGGCATGATACAAGTTACAAGATCACCCAGCTAGCCTATGATGGGTTGTCACTAGATAGGCTTAACTGTCAACTTTCCCATGGCTGCGACCTTCTCAGCCCGAGCTACACTCAAGAGTACACGATCAATGAAACCCTATGGGGAAAATCAAACTCCGACATGGTACAAGTTGCAAGATCACCCAGCTAGCCTATGATGGGCTGTCACTAGATAGGCTTAACTGTCAACTTTCCCATGGCTGCGACCTTCTCAGCCCGAGCTACACTCAAGAGTACACGATCAATGAAACCGTATGGGGAAAATCAAACTCCGACATGGTACAAGTTGCAAGATCACCCAGCTAGCCTATGATGGGCTGTCACTAGATAGGCTTAACTGTCAACTTTCCCATGGCTGCGTCATTCTCAGCCTGATCTACACTCAAGAGTACACGATCAATGAAGCGCTAAGGGGAAAGTAGAAATCCTGCTTGATACAAGTTGCAGAGTAAGCGATCAATGAAACCCTATGGTGAAAATCAAACTCCGGCATGATACAAGTTACAAGATCACCCAGCTAGCCTATGATGGGTTGTCACTAGATAGGCTTAACTGTCAACTTTCCCATGGCTGCGACCTTCTCAGCCCGAGCTACACTCAAGAGTACACGATCAATGAAACCCTATGGGGAAAATCAAACTCCGACATGGTACAAGTTGCAAGATCACCCAGCTAGCCTATGATGGGCTGTCACTAGATAGGCTTAACTGTCAACTTTCCCATGGCTGCGACCTTCTCAGCCCGAGCTACACTCAAGAGTACACGATCAATGAAACCGTATGGGGAAAATCAAACTCCGACATGGTACAAGTTGCAAGATCACCCAGCTAGCCTATGATGGGCTGTCACTAGATAGGCTTAACTGTCAACTTTCCCATGGCTGCGTCATTCTCAGCCTGATCTACACTCAAGAGTACACGATCAATGAAGCGCTAAGGGGAAAGTAGAAATCCTGCTTGATACAAGTTGCAGAGTAAGCGATCAATGAAACCCTATGGTGAAAATCAAACTCCGGCATGATACAAGTTACAAGATCACCCAGCTAGCCTATGATGGGTTGTCACTAGATAGGCTTAACTGTCAACTTTCCCATGGCTGCGACCTTCTCAGCCCGAGCTACACTCAAGAGTACACGATCAATGAAACCCTATGGGGAAAATCAAACTCCGACATGGTACAAGTTGCAAGCTCACCCAGCTAGCCTATGATGGGCTGTCACTAGATAGGCTTAACTGTCAACTTTCCCATGGCTGCGTCATTCTCAGCCCGAGCTACACTCAAGAGTACACGATCAATGAAGCGCTAAGGGGAAAGTAGAAATCCTGCTTCATACAAGTTGCCGAGTAAGCGATCAATGAAACCCTATGGTGAAAATCAAACTCCGGCATGATACAAGTTACAAGATCACCCAGCTAGCCTATGATGGGTTGTCACTAGATAGGCTTAACTGTCAACTTTCCCATGGCTGCGACCTTCTCAGCCCGAGCTACACTCAAGAGTACACGATCAATGAAACCCTATGGGGAAAATCAAACTCCGACATGGTACAAGTTGCAAGCTCACCCAGCTAGCCTATGATGGGCTGTCACTAGATAGGCTTAACTGTCAACTTTCCCATGGCTGCGTCATTCTCAGCCCGAGCTACACTCAAGAGTACACGATCAATGAAGCGCTAAGGGGAAAGTAGAAATCCTGCTTGATACAAGTTGCCGAGTAAGCGATCAATGAAACCCTATGGTGAAAATCAAACTCCGGCATGATACAAGTTACAAGATCACCCAGCTAGCCTATGATGGGTTGTCACTAGATAGGCTTAACTGTCAACTTTCCCATGGCTGCGACCTTCTCAGCCCGAGCTACACTCAAGAGTACACGATCAATGAAACCCTATGGGGAAAATCAAACTCCGACATGGTACAAGTTGCAAGCTCACCCAGCTAGCCTATGATGGGCTGTCACTAGATAGGCTTAACTGTCAACTTTCCCATGGCTGCGTCATTCTCAGCCCGAGCTACACTCAAGAGTACACGATCAATGAAGCGCTAAGGGGAAAGTAGAAATCCTGCTTGATACAAGTTGCCGAGTAAGCGATCAATGAAGCCCTATGGTGAAAATCAAACTCCGGCATGATACAAGTTACAAGATCACCCAGCTAGCCTATGATGGGTTGTCACTAGATAGGCTTAACTGTCAACTTTCCCATGGCTGCGACCTTCTCAGCCCGAGCTACACTCAAGAGTACACGATCAATGAAACCCTATGGGGAAAATCAAACTCCGACATGGTACAAGTTGCAAGATCACCCAGCTAGCCTATGATGGGCTGTCACTAGATAGGCTTAACTGTCAACTTTCCCATGGCTGCGACCTTCTCAGCCCGAGCTACACTCAAGAGTACACGATCAATGAAACCGTATGGGGAAAATCAAACTCCGACATGGTACAAGTTGCAAGATCACCCAGCTAGCCTATGATGGGCTGTCACTAGATAGGCTTAACTGTCAACTTTCCCATGGCTGCGTCATTCTCAGCCTGATCTACACTCAAGAGTACACGATCAATGAAGCGCTAAGGGGAAAGTAGAAATCCTGCTTGATACAAGTTGCAGAGTAAGCGATCAATGAAACCCTATGGTGAAAATCAAACTCCGGCATGATACAAGTTACAAGATCACCCAGCTAGCCTATGATGGGTTGTCACTAGATAGGCTTAACTGTCAACTTTCCCATGGCTGCGACCTTCTCAGCCCGAGCTACACTCAAGAGTACACGATCAATGAAACCCTATGGGGAAAATCAAACTCCGACATGGTACAAGTTGCAAGCTCACCCAGCTAGCCTATGATGGGCTGTCACTAGATAGGCTTAACTGTCAACTTTCCCATGGCTGCGTCATTCTCAGCCCGAGCTACACTCAAGAGTACACGATCAATGAAGCGCTAAGGGGAAAGTAGAAATCCTGCTTCATACAAGTTGCCGAGTAAGCGATCAATGAAACCCTATGGTGAAAATCAAACTCCGGCATGATACAAGTTACAAGATCACCCAGCTAGCCTATGATGGGTTGTCACTAGATAGGCTTAACTGTCAACTTTCCCATGGCTGCGACCTTCTCAGCCCGAGCTACACTCAAGAGTACACGATCAATGAAACCCTATGGGGAAAATCAAACTCCGACATGGTACAAGTTGCAAGCTCACCCAGCTAGCCTATGATGGGCTGTCACTAGATAGGCTTAACTGTCAACTTTCCCATGGCTGCGTCATTCTCAGCCCGAGCTACATTCAAGAGTACACGATCAATAAAGCGCTAAGGGGAAAGTAGAAATCCTGCTTGATACAAGTTGCCGAGTAAGCGATCAATGAAACCCTATGGTGAAAATCAAACTCCGGCATGATAAAAGTTGCAAGATCACCCAGCTAGCCTATGATGGGTTGTCACTAGATAGGCTTAACTGTCAACTTTCCCATGGCTGCGACCTTCTCAGCCCGAGCTACACTCAAGAGTACACGATCAATGAAACCCTATGGGGAAAATCAAACTCCGACATGGTACAAGTTGCAAGCTCACCCAGCTAGCCTATGATGGGCTGTCACTAGATAGGCTTAACTGTCAACTTTCCCATGGCTGCGTCATTCTCAGCCCGAGCTACACTCAAGAGTACACGATCAATGAAGCGCTAAGGGGAAAGTAGAAATCCTGCTTCATACAAGTTGCCGAGTAAGCGATCAATGAAACCCTATGGTGAAAATCAAACTCCGGCATGATACAAGTTACAAGATCACCCAGCTAGCCTATGATGGGTTGTCACTAGATAGGCTTAACTGTCAACTTTCCCATGGCTGCGACCTTCTCAGCCCGAGCTACACTCAAGAGTACACGATCAATGAAACCCTATGGGGAAAATCAAACTCCGACATGGTACAAGTTGCAAGCTCACCCAGCTAGCCTATGATGGGCTGTCACTAGATAGGCTTAACTGTCAACTTTCCCATGGCTGCGTCATTCTCAGCCCGAGCTACATTCAAGAGTACAAGATCAATGAAGCGCTAAGGGGAAAGTAGAAATCCTGCTTCATACAAGTTGCCGAGTAAGCGATCAATGAAACCCTATGGTGAAAATCAAACTCCGGCATGATAAAAGTTGCAAGATCACCCAGCTAGCCTATGATGGGTTGTCACTAGATAGGCTTAACTGTCAACTATCCCATGGCTGCGAAATTCTCAGCCCGAGCTACACTCAAGAGTACACGATCAGTGAAACCGTATGGGGAAAATCAAACTCCGACATGGTACAAGTTGCAAGATCACCCAGCTAGCCTATGATAGGCTGTCACTAGATAGGCTTAACTGTCAACTTTCCCATGGCTGCGTCATTCTCAGCCCGATCTACACTCAAGAGTACACGATCAATGAAGCGCTAAGGGGAAAGTAGAAATCCTGCTTGATACAAGTTGCCGAGTAAGCGATCAATGAAACCCTATGGTGAAAATCAAACTCCGGCATGATACAAGTTACAAGATCACCCAGCTAGCCTATGATGGGTTGTCACTAGATAGGCTTAACTGTCAACTTTCCCATGGCTGCGACCTTCTCAGCCCGAGCTACACTCAAGAGTACACGATCAATGAGACCCTATGGGGAAAATCAAACTCCGACATGGTACATGTTGCAAGCTCACCCAGCTAGCCTATGATGGGCTGTCACTAGATAGGCTTAACTGTCAACTTTCCCATGGCTGCGTCATTCTCAGCCCGAGCTACACTCAAGAGTACACGATCAATGAAGCGCTAAGGGGAAAGTAGAAATCCTGCTTGATACAAGTTGCCGAGTAAGCGATCAATGAAACCCTATGGTGAAAATCAAACTCCGGCATGATAAAAGTTGCAAGATCACCCAGCTAGCCTATGATGGGTTGTCACTAGATAGGCTTAACTGTCAACTTTCCCATGGCTGCGACCTTCTCAGCCCGAGCTACACTCAAGAGTACACGATCAATGAAACCCTATGGGGAAAATCAAACTCCGACATGGTACAAGTTGCAAGCTCACCCAGCTAGCCTATGATGGGCTGTCACTAGATAGGCTTAACTGTCAACTTTCCCATGGCTGCGTCATTCTCAGCCCGAGCTACACTCAAGAGTACACGATCAATGAAGCGCTAAGGGGAAAGTAGAAATCCTGCTTGATACAAGTTGCCGAGTAAGCGATCAATGAAACCCTATGGTGAAAATCAAACTCCGGCATGATACAAGTTACAAGATCACCCAGCTAGCCTATGATGGGTTGTCACTAGATAGGCTTAACTGTCAACTTTCCCATGGCTGCGACCTTCTCAGCCCGAGCTACACTCAAGAGTACACGATCAATGAAACCCTATGGGGAAAATCAAACTCCGACATGGTACAAGTTGCAAGCTCACCCAGCTAGCCTATGATGGGCTGTCACTAGATAGGCTTAACTGTCAACTTTCCCATGGCTGCGTCATTCTCAGCCCGAGCTACACTCAAGAGTACACGATCAATGAAGCGCTAAGGGGAAAGTAGAAATCCTGCTTGATACAAGTTGCCGAGTAAGCGATCAATGAAGCCCTATGGTGAAAATCAAACTCCGGCATGATACAAGTTACAAGATCACCCAGCTAGCCTATGATGGGTTGTCACTAGATAGGCTTAACTGTCAACTTTCCCATGGCTGCGACCTTCTCAGCCCGAGCTACACTCAAGAGTACACGATCAATGAAACCCTATGGGGAAAATCAAACTCCGACATGGTACAAGTTGCAAGATCACCCAGCTAGCCTATGATGGGCTGTCACTAGATAGGCTTAACTGTCAACTTTCCCATGGCTGCGACCTTCTCAGCCCGAGCTACACTCAAGAGTACACGATCAATGAAACCGTATGGGGAAAATCAAACTCCGACATGGTACAAGTTGCAAGATCACCCAGCTAGCCTATGATGGGCTGTCACTAGATAGGCTTAACTGTCAACTTTCCCATGGCTGCGTCATTCTCAGCCTGATCTACACTCAAGAGTACACGATCAATGAAGCGCTAAGGGGAAAGTAGAAATCCTGCTTGATACAAGTTGCAGAGTAAGCGATCAATGAAACCCTATGGTGAAAATCAAACTCCGGCATGATACAAGTTACAAGATCACCCAGCTAGCCTATGATGGGTTGTCACTAGATAGGCTTAACTGTCAACTTTCCCATGGCTGCGACCTTCTCAGCCCGAGCTACACTCAAGAGTACACGATCAATGAAACCCTATGGGGAAAATCAAACTCCGACATGGTACAAGTTGCAAGATCACCCAGCTAGCCTATGATGGGCTGTCACTAGATAGGCTTAACTGTCAACTTTCCCATGGCTGCGACCTTCTCAGCCCGAGCTACACTCAAGAGTACACGATCAATGAAACCGTATGGGGAAAATCAAACTCCGACATGGTACAAGTTGCAAGATCACCCAGCTAGCCTATGATGGGCTGTCACTAGATAGGCTTAACTGTCAACTTTCCCATGGCTGCGTCATTCTCAGCCTGATCTACACTCAAGAGTACACGATCAATGAAGCGCTAAGGGGAAAGTAGAAATCCTGCTTGATACAAGTTGCAGAGTAAGCGATCAATGAAACCCTATGGTGAAAATCAAACTCCGGCATGATACAAGTTACAAGATCACCCAGCTAGCCTATGATGGGTTGTCACTAGATAGGCTTAACTGTCAACTTTCCCATGGCTGCGACCTTCTCAGCCCGAGCTACACTCAAGAGTACACGATCAATGAAACCCTATGGGGAAAATCAAACTCCGACATGGTACAAGTTGCAAGCTCACCCAGCTAGCCTATGATGGGCTGTCACTAGATAGGCTTAACTGTCAACTTTCCCATGGCTGCGTCATTCTCAGCCCGAGCTACACTCAAGAGTACACGATCAATGAAGCGCTAAGGGGAAAGTAGAAATCCTGCTTCATACAAGTTGCCGAGTAAGCGATCAATGAAACCCTATGGTGAAAATCAAACTCCGGCATGATACAAGTTACAAGATCACCCAGCTAGCCTATGATGGGTTGTCACTAGATAGGCTTAACTGTCAACTTTCCCATGGCTGCGACCTTCTCAGCCCGAGCTACACTCAAGAGTACACGATCAATGAAACCCTATGGGGAAAATCAAACTCCGACATGGTACAAGTTGCAAGCTCACCCAGCTAGCCTATGATGGGCTGTCACTAGATAGGCTTAACTGTCAACTTTCCCATGGCTGCGTCATTCTCAGCCCGAGCTACACTCAAGAGTACACGATCAATGAAGCGCTAAGGGGAAAGTAGAAATCCTGCTTGATACAAGTTGCCGAGTAAGCGATCAATGAAACCCTATGGTGAAAATCAAACTCCGGCATGATACAAGTTACAAGATCACCCAGCTAGCCTATGATGGGTTGTCACTAGATAGGCTTAACTGTCAACTTTCCCATGGCTGCGACCTTCTCAGCCCGAGCTACACTCAAGAGTACACGATCAATGAAACCCTATGGGGAAAATCAAACTCCGACATGGTACAAGTTGCAAGCTCACCCAGCTAGCCTATGATGGGCTGTCACTAGATAGGCTTAACTGTCAACTTTCCCATGGCTGCGTCATTCTCAGCCCGAGCTACACTCAAGAGTACACGATCAATGAAGCGCTAAGGGGAAAGTAGAAATCCTGCTTGATACAAGTTGCCGAGTAAGCGATCAATGAAGCCCTATGGTGAAAATCAAACTCCGGCATGATACAAGTTACAAGATCACCCAGCTAGCCTATGATGGGTTGTCACTAGATAGGCTTAACTGTCAACTTTCCCATGGCTGCGACCTTCTCAGCCCGAGCTACACTCAAGAGTACACGATCAATGAAACCCTATGGGGAAAATCAAACTCCGACATGGTACAAGTTGCAAGATCACCCAGCTAGCCTATGATGGGCTGTCACTAGATAGGCTTAACTGTCAACTTTCCCATGGCTGCGACCTTCTCAGCCCGAGCTACACTCAAGAGTACACGATCAATGAAACCGTATGGGGAAAATCAAACTCCGACATGGTACAAGTTGCAAGATCACCCAGCTAGCCTATGATGGGCTGTCACTAGATAGGCTTAACTGTCAACTTTCCCATGGCTGCGTCATTCTCAGCCTGATCTACACTCAAGAGTACACGATCAATGAAGCGCTAAGGGGAAAGTAGAAATCCTGCTTGATACAAGTTGCAGAGTAAGCGATCAATGAAACCCTATGGTGAAAATCAAACTCCGGCATGATACAAGTTACAAGATCACCCAGCTAGCCTATGATGGGTTGTCACTAGATAGGCTTAACTGTCAACTTTCCCATGGCTGCGACCTTCTCAGCCCGAGCTACACTCAAGAGTACACGATCAATGAAACCCTATGGGGAAAATCAAACTCCGACATGGTACAAGTTGCAAGCTCACCCAGCTAGCCTATGATGGGCTGTCACTAGATAGGCTTAACTGTCAACTTTCCCATGGCTGCGTCATTCTCAGCCCGAGCTACATTCAAGAGTACACGATCAATAAAGCGCTAAGGGGAAAGTAGAAATCCTGCTTGATACAAGTTGCCGAGTAAGCGATCAATGAAACCCTATGGTGAAAATCAAACTCCGGCATGATAAAAGTTGCAAGATCACCCAGCTAGCCTATGATGGGTTGTCACTAGATAGGCTTAACTGTCAACTTTCCCATGGCTGCGACCTTCTCAGCCCGAGCTACACTCAAGAGTACACGATCAATGAAACCCTATGGGGAAAATCAAACTCCGACATGGTACAAGTTGCAAGCTCACCCAGCTAGCCTATGATGGGCTGTCACTAGATAGGCTTAACTGTCAACTTTCCCATGGCTGCGTCATTCTCAGCCCGAGCTACACTCAAGAGTACACGATCAATGAAGCGCTAAGGGGAAAGTAGAAATCCTGCTTCATACAAGTTGCCGAGTAAGCGATCAATGAAACCCTATGGTGAAAATCAAACTCCGGCATGATACAAGTTACAAGATCACCCAGCTAGCCTATGATGGGTTGTCACTAGATAGGCTTAACTGTCAACTTTCCCATGGCTGCGACCTTCTCAGCCCGAGCTACACTCAAGAGTACACGATCAATGAAACCCTATGGGGAAAATCAAACTCCGACATGGTACAAGTTGCAAGCTCACCCAGCTAGCCTATGATGGGCTGTCACTAGATAGGCTTAACTGTCAACTTTCCCATGGCTGCGTCATTCTCAGCCCGAGCTACATTCAAGAGTACAAGATCAATGAAGCGCTAAGGGGAAAGTAGAAATCCTGCTTCATACAAGTTGCCGAGTAAGCGATCAATGAAACCCTATGGTGAAAATCAAACTCCGGCATGATAAAAGTTGCAAGATCACCCAGCTAGCCTATGATGGGTTGTCACTAGATAGGCTTAACTGTCAACTTTCCATGGCTGCGACCTTCTCAGCCCGAGCTACACTCAAGAGTACACGATCAGTGAAACCGTATGGGGAAAATCAAACTCCGACATGGTACAAGTTGCAAGATCACCCAGCTAGCCTATGATGGGCTGTCACTAGATAGGCTTAACTGTCAACTTTCCCATGGCTGCGTCATTCTCAGCCCGATCTACACTCAAGAGTACACGATCAATGAAGCGCTAAGGGGAAAGTAGAAATCCTGCTTGATACAAGTTGCCGAGTAAGCGATCAATGAAACCCTATGGTGAAAATCAAACTCCGGCATGATACAAGTTACAAGATCACCCAGCTAGCCTATGATGGGTTGTAACTAGATAGGCTTAACTGTCAACTTTCCCATGGCTGCGACCTTCTCAGCCCGAGCTACACTCAAGAGTACACGATCAATGAGACCCTATGGGGAAAATCAAACTCCGACATGGTACATGTTGCAAGCTCACCCAGCTAGCCTATGATGGGCTGTCACTAGATAGGCTTAACTGTCAACTTTCCCATGGCTGCGTCATTCTCAGCCCGAGCTACACTCAAGAGTACACGATCAATGAAGCGCTAAGGGGAAAGTAGAAATCCTGCTTGATACAAGTTGCCGAGTAAGCGATCAATGAAACCCTATGGTGAAAATCAAACTCCGGCATGATACAAGTTACAAGATCACCCAGCTAGCCTATGATGGGTTGTCACTAGATAGGCTTAACTGTCAACTTTCCCATGGCTGCGACCTTCTCAGCCCGAGCTACACTCAAGAGTACACGATCAATGAAACCGTATGGGGAAAATCAAACTCCGACATGGTACAAGTTGCAAGATCACCCAGCTAGCCTATGATGGGCTGTCACTAGATAGGCTTAACTGTCAACTTTCCCATGGCTGCGTCATTCTCAGCCCGATCTACACTCAAGAGTACACGATCAATGAAGCGCTAAGGGGAAAGTAGAAATTCTGCTTGATACAAGTTGCCGAGTAAGCGATCAATGAAACCCTATGGTGAAAATCAAACTCCGGCATGATACAAGTTACAAGATCACCCAGCTAGCCTATGATGGGTTGTCACTAGATAGGCTTAACTGTCAACTTTCCCATGGCTGCGACCTTCTCAGCCCGAGCTACACTCAAGAGTACACGATCAATGAAACCCTATGGGGAAAATCAAACTCCGACATGGTACAAGTTGCAAGCTCACCCAGCTAGCCTATGATGGGCTGTCACTAGATAGGCTTAACTGTCAACTTTCCCATGGCTGCGTCATTCTCAGCCCGAGCTACACTCAAGAGTACACGATCAATGAAGCGCTAAGGGGAAAGTAGAAATCCTGCTTGATACAAGTTGCCGAGTAAGCGATCAATGAAACCCTATGGTGAAAATCAAACTCCGGCATGATACAAGTTACAAGATCACCCAGCTAGCCTATGATGGGTTGTCACTAGATAGGCTTAACTGTCAACTTTCCCATGGCTGCGACCTTCTCAGCCCGAGCTACACTCAAGAGTACACGATCAATGAAACCCTATGGGGAAAATCAAACTCCGACATGGTACAAGTTGCAAGCTCACCCAGCTAGCCTATGATGGGCTGTCACTAGATAGGCTTAACTGTCAACTTTCCCATGGCTGCGTCATTCTCAGCCCGAGCTACACTCAAGAGTACACGATCAATGAAGCGCTAAGGGGAAAGTAGAAATCCTGCTTGATACAAGTTGCCGAGTAAGCGATCAATGAAACCCTATGGTGAAAATCAAACTCCGGCATGATACAAGTTACAAGATCACCCAGCTAGCCTATGATGGGTTGTCACTAGATAGGCTTAACTGTCAACTTTCCCATGGCTGCGACCTTCTCAGCCCGAGCTACACTCAAGAGTACACGATCAATGAAACCCTATGGGGAAAATCAAACTCCGACATGGTACAAGTTGCAAGCTCACCCAGCTAGCCTATGATGGGCTGTCACTAGATAGGCTTAACTGTCAACTTTCCCATGGCTGCGTCATTCTCAGCCCGAGCTACATTCAAGAGTACAAGATCAATGAAGCGCTAAGGGGAAAGTAGAAATCCTGCTTCATACAAGTTGCCGAGTAAGCGATCAATGAAACCCTATGGTGAAAATCAAACTCCGGCATGATAAAAGTTGCAAGATCACCCAGCTAGCCTATGATGGGTTGTCACTAGATAGGCTTAACTGTCAACTTTCCCATGGCTGCGACCTTCTCAGCCCGTGCTACACTCAAGAGTACACGATCAATGAAACCCTATGGGGAAAATCAAACTCCGACATGGTACAAGTTGCAAGCTCACCCAGCTAGCCTATGATGGGCTGTCACTAGATAGGCTTAACTGTCAACTTTCCCATGGCTGCGTCATTCTCAGCCCGAGCTACACTCAAGAGTACACGATCAATGAAGCGCTAAGGGGAAAGTAGAAATCCTGCTTCATACAAGTTGCCGAGTAAGCGATCAATGAAACCCTATGGTGAAAATCAAACTCCGGCATGATAAAAGTTGCAAGATCACCCAGCTAGCCTATGATGGGTTGTCACTAGATAGGCTTAACTGTCAACTATCCCATGGCTGCGAAATTCTCAGTCCGAGCTACACTCAAGAGTACACGATCAGTGAAACCGTATGGGGAAAATCAAACTCCGACATGGTACAAGTTGCAAGATCACCCAGCTAGCCTATGATGGGCTGTCACTAGATAGGCTTAACTGTCAACTTTCCCATGGCTGCGTCATTCTCAGCCCGATCTACACTCAAGAGTACACGATCAATGAAGCGCTAAGGGGAAAGTAGAAATCCTGCTTGATACAAGTTGCCGAGTAAGCGATCAATGAAACCCTATAGTGAAAATCAAACTCCGGCATGATACAAGTTACAAGATCACCCAGCTAGCCTATGATGGGTTGTCACTAGATAGGCTTAACTGTCAACTTTCCCATGGCTGCGACCTTCTCAGCCCGAGCTACACTCAAGAGTACACGATCAATGAGACCCTATGGGGAAAATCAAACTCCGACATGGTACATGTTGCAAGCTCACCCAGCTAGCCTATGATGGGCTGTCACTAGATAGGCTTAACTGTCAACTTTCCCATGGCTGCGTCATTCTCAGCCCGAGCTACACTCAAGAGTACACGATCAATGAAGCGCTAAGGGGAAAGTAGAAATCCTGCTTGATACAAGTTGCCGAGTAAGCGATCAATGAAACCCTATGGTGAAAATCAAACTCCGGCATGATACAAGTTACAAGATCACCCAGCTAGCCTATGATGGGTTGTCACTAGATAGGCTTAACTGTCAACTTTCCCATGGCTGCGACCTTCTCAGCCCGAGCTACACTCAAGAGTACACGATCAATGAAACCCTATGGGGAAAATCAAACTCCGACATGGTACAAGTTGCAAGCTCACCCAGCTAGCCTATGATGGGCTGTCACTAGATAGGCTTAACTGTCAACTTTCCCATGGCTGCGTCATTCTCAGCCCGAGCTACACTCAAGAGTACACGATCAATGAAGCGCTAAGGGGAAAGTAGAAATCCTGCTTGATACAAGTTGCCGAGTAAGCGATCAATGAAACCCTATGGTGAAAATCAAACTCCGGCATGATACAAGTTACAAGATCACCCAGCTAGCCTATGATGGGTTGTCACTAGATAGGCTTAACTGTCAACTTTCCCATGGCTGCGACCTTCTCAGCCCGAGCTACACTCAAGAGTACACGATCAATGAAACCCTATGGGGAAAATCAAACTCCGACATGGTACAAGTTGCAAGCTCACCCAGCTAGCCTATGATGGGCTGTCACTAGATAGGCTTAACTGTCAACTTTCCCATGGCTGCGTCATTCTCAGCCCGAGCTACACTCAAGAGTACACGATCAATGAAGCGCTAAGGGGAAAGTAGAAATCCTGCTTGATACAAGTTGCCGAGTAAGCGATCAATGAAACCCTATGGTGAAAATCAAACTCCGGCATGATACAAGTTACAAGATCACCCAGCTAGCCTATGATGGGTTGTCACTAGATAGGCTTAACTGTCAACTTTCCCATGGCTGCGACCTTCTCAGCCCGAGCTACACTCAAGAGTACACGATCAATGAAACCCTATGGGGAAAATCAAACTCCGACATGGTACAAGTTGCAAGATCACCCAGCTAGCCTATGATGGGCTGTCACTAGATAGGCTTAACTGTCAACTTTCCCATGGCTGCGACCTTCTCAGCCCGAGCTACACTCAAGAGTACACGATCAATGAAACCGTATGGGGAAAATCAAACTCCGACATGGTACAAGTTGCAAGATCACCCAGCTAGCCTATGATGGGCTGTCACTAGATAGGCTTAACTGTCAACTTTCCCATGGCTGCGTCATTCTCAGCCCGATCTACACTCAAGAGTACACGATCAATGAAGCGCTAAGGGGAAAGTAGAAATCCTGCTTGATACAAGTTGCAGAGTAAGCGATCAATGAAACCCTATGGTGAAAATCAAACTCCGGCATGATACAAGTTACAAGATCACCCAGCTAGCCTATGATGGGTTGTCACTAGATAGGCTTAACTGTCAACTTTCCCATGGCTGCGACCTTCTCAGCCCGAGCTACACTCAAGAGTACACGATCAATGAAACCCTATGGGGAAAATCAAACTCCGACATGGTACAAGTTGCAAGCTCACCCAGCTAGCCTATGATGGGCTGTCACTAGATAGGCTTAACTGTCAACTTTCCCATGGCTGCGTCATTCTCAGCCCGAGCTACACTCAAGAGTACACGATCAATGAAGCGCTAAGGGGAAAGTAGAAATCCTGCTTCATACAAGTTGCCGAGTAAGCGATCAATGAAACCCTATGGTGAAAATCAAACTCCGGCATGATACAAGTTACAAGATCACCCAGCTAGCCTATGATGGGTTGTCACTAGATAGGCTTAACTGTCAACTTTCCCATGGCTGCGACCTTCTCAGCCCGAGCTACACTCAAGAGTACACGATCAATGAAACCCTATGGGGAAAATCAAACTCCGACATGGTACAAGTTGCAAGCTCACCCAGCTAGCCTATGATGGGCTGTCACTAGATAGGCTTAACTGTCAACTTTCCCATGGCTGCGTCATTCTCAGCCCGAGCTACATTCAAGAGTACACGATCAATGAAGCGCTAAGGGGAAAGTAGAAATCCTGCTTCATACAAGTTGCCGAGTAAGCGATCAATGAAACCCTATGGTGAAAATCAAACTCCGGCATGATAAAAGTTGCAAGATCACCCAGCTAGCCTATGATGGGTTGTCACTAGATAGGCTTAACTGTCAACTTTCCCATGGCTGCGACCTTCTCAGCCCGAGCTACACTCAAGAGTACACGATCAATGAAACCCTATGGGGAAAATCAAACTCCGACATGGTACAAGTTGCAAGCTCACCCAGCTAGCCTATGATGGGCTGTCACTAGATAGGCTTAACTGTCAACTTTCCCATGGCTGCGTCATTCTCAGCCCGAGCTACACTCAAGAGTACACGATCAATGAAGCGCTAAGGGGAAAGTAGAAATCCTGCTTCATACAAGTTGCCGAGTAAGCGATCAATGAAACCCTATGGTGAAAATCAAACTCCGGCATGATACAAGTTACAAGATCACCCAGCTAGCCTATGATGGGTTGTCACTAGATAGGCTTAACTGTCAACTTTCCCATGGCTGCGACCTTCTCAGCCCGAGCTACACTCAAGAGTACACGATCAATGAAACCCTATGGGGAAAATCAAACTCCGACATGGTACAAGTTGCAAGCTCACCCAGCTAGCCTATGATGGGCTGTCACTAGATAGGCTTAACTGTCAACTTTCCCATGGCTGCGTCATTCTCAGCCCGAGCTACATTCAAGAGTACAAGATCAATGAAGCGCTAAGGGGAAAGTAGAAATCCTGCTTCATACAAGTTGCCGAGTAAGCGATCAATGAAACCCTATGGTGAAAATCAAACTCCGGCATGATACAAGTTACAAGATCACCCAGCTAGCCTATGATGGGTTGTCACTAGATAGGCTTAACTGTCAACTTTCCCATGGCTGCGACCTTCTCAGCCCGAGCTACACTCAAGAGTACACGATCAATGAAACCGTATGGGGAAAATCAAACTCCGACATGGTACAAGTTGCAAGATCACCCAGCTAGCCTATGATGGGCTGTCACTAGATAGGCTTAACTGTCAACTTTCCCATGGCTGCGTCATTCTCAGCCCGATCTACACTCAAGAGTACACGATCAATGAAGCGCTAAGGGGAAAGTAGAAATCCTGCTTGATACAAGTTGCCGAGTAAGCGATCAATGAAACCCTATGGTGAAAATCAAACTCCGGCATGATACAAGTTACAAGATCACCCAGCTAGCCTATGATGGGTTGTCACTAGATAGGCTTAACTGTCAACTTTCCCATGGCTGCGACCTTCTCAGCCCGAGCTACACTCAAGAGTACACGATCAATGAAACCCTATGGGGAAAATCAAACTCCGACATGGTACAAGTTGCAAGCTCACCCAGCTAGCCTATGATGGGCTGTCACTAGATAGGCTTAACTGTCAACTTTCCCATGGCTGCGTCATTCTCAGCCCGAGCTACACTCAAGAGTACACGATCAATGAAGCGCTAAGGGGAAAGTAGAAATCCTGCTTGATACAAGTTGCCGAGTAAGCGATCAATGAAACCCTATGGTGAAAATCAAACTCCGGCATGATACAAGTTACAAGATCACCCAGCTAGCCTATGATGGGTTGTCACTAGATAGGCTTAACTGTCAACTTTCCCATGGCTGCGACCTTCTCAGCCCGAGCTACACTCAAGAGTACACGATCAATGAAACCCTATGGGGAAAATCAAACTCCGACATGGTACAAGTTGCAAGCTCACCCAGCTAGCCTATGATGGGCTGTCACTAGATAGGCTTAACTGTCAACTTTCCCATGGCTGCGTCATTCTCAGCCCGAGCTACACTCAAGAGTACACGATCAATGAAGCGCTAAGGGGAAAGTAGAAATCCTGCTTGATACAAGTTGCCGAGTAAGCGATCAATGAAGCCCTATGGTGAAAATCAAACTCCGGCATGATACAAGTTACAAGATCACCCAGCTAGCCTATGATGGGTTGTCACTAGATAGGCTTAACTGTCAACTTTCCCATGGCTGCGACCTTCTCAGCCCGAGCTACACTCAAGAGTACACGATCAATGAAACCCTATGGGGAAAATCAAACTCCGACATGGTACAAGTTGCAAGATCACCCAGCTAGCCTATGATGGGCTGTCACTAGATAGGCTTAACTGTCAACTTTCCCATGGCTGCGACCTTCTCAGCCCGAGCTACACTCAAGAGTACACGATCAATGAAACCGTATGGGGAAAATCAAACTCCGACATGGTACAAGTTGCAAGATCACCCAGCTAGCCTATGATGGGCTGTCACTAGATAGGCTTAACTGTCAACTTTCCCATGGCTGCGTCATTCTCAGCCTGATCTACACTCAAGAGTACACGATCAATGAAGCGCTAAGGGGAAAGTAGAAATCCTGCTTGATACAAGTTGCAGAGTAAGCGATCAATGAAACCCTATGGTGAAAATCAAACTCCGGCATGATACAAGTTACAAGATCACCCAGCTAGCCTATGATGGGTTGTCACTAGATAGGCTTAACTGTCAACTTTCCCATGGCTGCGACCTTCTCAGCCCGAGCTACACTCAAGAGTACACGATCAATGAAACCCTATGGGGAAAATCAAACTCCGACATGGTACAAGTTGCAAGCTCACCCAGCTAGCCTATGATGGGCTGTCACTAGATAGGCTTAACTGTCAACTTTCCCATGGCTGCGTCATTCTCAGCCCGAGCTACACTCAAGAGTACACGATCAATGAAGCGCTAAGGGGAAAGTAGAAATCCTGCTTCATACAAGTTGCCGAGTAAGCGATCAATGAAACCCTATGGTGAAAATCAAACTCCGGCATGATACAAGTTACAAGATCACCCAGCTAGCCTATGATGGGTTGTCACTAGATAGGCTTAACTGTCAACTTTCCCATGGCTGCGACCTTCTCAGCCCGAGCTACACTCAAGAGTACACGATCAATGAAACCCTATGGGGAAAATCAAACTCCGACATGGTACAAGTTGCAAGCTCACCCAGCTAGCCTATGATGGGCTGTCACTAGATAGGCTTAACTGTCAACTTTCCCATGGCTGCGTCATTCTCAGCCCGAGCTACATTCAAGAGTACACGATCAATAAAGCGCTAAGGGGAAAGTAGAAATCCTGCTTGATACAAGTTGCCGAGTAAGCGATCAATGAAACCCTATGGTGAAAATCAAACTCCGGCATGATAAAAGTTGCAAGATCACCCAGCTAGCCTATGATGGGTTGTCACTAGATAGGCTTAACTGTCAACTTTCCCATGGCTGCGACCTTCTCAGCCCGAGCTACACTCAAGAGTACACGATCAATGAAACCCTATGGGGAAAATCAAACTCCGACATGGTACAAGTTGCAAGCTCACCCAGCTAGCCTATGATGGGCTGTCACTAGATAGGCTTAACTGTCAACTTTCCCATGGCTGCGTCATTCTCAGCCCGAGCTACACTCAAGAGTACACGATCAATGAAGCGCTAAGGGGAAAGTAGAAATCCTGCTTCATACAAGTTGCCGAGTAAGCGATCAATGAAACCCTATGGTGAAAATCAAACTCCGGCATGATACAAGTTACAAGATCACCCAGCTAGCCTATGATGGGTTGTCACTAGATAGGCTTAACTGTCAACTTTCCCATGGCTGCGACCTTCTCAGCCCGAGCTACACTCAAGAGTACACGATCAATGAAACCCTATGGGGAAAATCAAACTCCGACATGGTACAAGTTGCAAGCTCACCCAGCTAGCCTATGATGGGCTGTCACTAGATAGGCTTAACTGTCAACTTTCCCATGGCTGCGTCATTCTCAGCCCGAGCTACATTCAAGAGTACAAGATCAATGAAGCGCTAAGGGGAAAGTAGAAATCCTGCTTCATACAAGTTGCCGAGTAAGCGATCAATGAAACCCTATGGTGAAAATCAAACTCCGGCATGATAAAAGTTGCAAGATCACCCAGCTAGCCTATGATGGGTTGTCACTAGATAGGCTTAACTGTCAACTTTCCCATGGCTGCGACCTTCTCAGCCCGTGCTACACTCAAGAGTACACGATCAATGAAACCCTATGGGGAAAATCAAACTCCGACATGGTACAAGTTGCAAGCTCACCCAGCTAGCCTATGATGGGCTGTCACTAGATAGGCTTAACTGTCAACTTTCCCATGGCTGCGTCATTCTCAGCCCGAGCTACACTCAAGAGTACACGATCAATGAAGCGCTAAGGGGAAAGTAGAAATCCTGCTTCATACAAGTTGCCGAGTAAGCGATCAATGAAACCCTATGGTGAAAATCAAACTCCGGCATGATAAAAGTTGCAAGATCACCCAGCTAGCCTATGATGGGTTGTCACTAGATAGGCTTAACTGTCAACTATCCCATGGCTGCGAAATTCTCAGCCCGAGCTACACTCAAGAGTACACGATCAGTGAAACCGTATGGGGAAAATCAAACTCCGACATGGTACAAGTTGCAAGATCACCCAGCTAGCCTATGATGGGCTGTCACTAGATAGGCTTAACTGTCAACTTTCCCATGGCTGCGTCATTCTCAGCCCGATCTACACTCAAGAGTACACGATCAATGAAGCGCTAAGGGGAAAGTAGAAATCCTGCTTGATACAAGTTGCCGAGTAAGCGATCAATGAAACCCTATGGTGAAAATCAAACTCCGGCATGATACAAGTTACAAGATCACCCAGCTAGCCTATGATGGGTTGTCACTAGATAGGCTTAACTGTCAACTTTCCCATGGCTGCGACCTTCTCAGCCCGAGCTACACTCAAGAGTACACGATCAATGAGACCCTATGGGGAAAATCAAACTCCGACATGGTACATGTTGCAAGCTCACCCAGCTAGCCTATGATGGGCTGTCACTAGATAGGCTTAACTGTCAACTTTCCCATGGCTGCGTCATTCTCAGCCCGAGCTACACTCAAGAGTACACGATCAATGAAGCGCTAAGGGGAAAGTAGAAATCCTGCTTGATACAAGTTGCCGAGTAAGCGATCAATGAAACCCTATGGTGAAAATCAAACTCCGGCATGATACAAGTTACAAGATCACCCAGCTAGCCTATGATGGGTTGTCACTAGATAGGCTTAACTGTCAACTTTCCCATGGCTGCGACCTTCTCAGCCCGAGCTACACTCAAGAGTACACGATCAATGAAACCGTATGGGGAAAATCAAACTCCGACATGGTACAAGTTGCAAGATCACCCAGCTAGCCTATGATGGGCTGTCACTAGATAGGCTTAACTGTCAACTTTCCCATGGCTGCGTCATTCTCAGCCCGATCTACACTCAAGAGTACACGATCAATGAAGCGCTAAGGGGAAAGTAGAAATCCTGCTTGATACAAGTTGCCGAGTAAGCGATCAATGAAACCCTATGGTGAAAATCAAACTCCGGCATGATACAAGTTACAAGATCACCCAGCTAGCCTATGATGGGTTGTCACTAGATAGGCTTAACTGTCAACTTTCCCATGGCTGCGACCTTCTCAGCCCGAGCTACACTCAAGAGTACACGATCAATGAAACCCTATGGGGAAAATCAAACTCCGACATGGTACAAGTTGCAAGCTCACCCAGCTAGCCTATGATGGGCTGTCACTAGATAGGCTTAACTGTCAACTTTCCCATGGCTGCGTCATTCTCAGCC